>NW_027551779.1:0-300000 GCF_045843805.1 Urocitellus parryii | reverse complement strand
CTCCCTTTTGTTTGTTTTTCGTTAGTGAATACCAAGAGAACATGGGGAGAGTTGGCTGTAGTGGTGAAGCTGAGCTTCACGTATGCAGACTTAAACCTCAAGCTTTAAGTCTGCATATGTGTTATTAGGGGTGACAGATCCTATTTCCTCACCCGTTGTGAACAGGATGGTGCTCAGATTGCATATGGGAGAAGTGATGTTTCTTCCTCTCACTTTCACCATAGAATGTGCCCAGCCAGAGGGTCCAAATAACTCTAACTTGCAGTGGGGTGTTCTCCTGTAATTCTCTCTACTTCTGTCCTGACCATCAGCTCGTGTCCCCTGCCTTATCAGTCCTCACTAGATGGTTGCAACACAGATGATGGTGCATGTATCACACAGCCTCCCCTAACTTTAGTGACAGCACCATATCTAACATGACTCCTTCCTGGATCCAGATACTAGAGGGAGTCTTTACTATCAGCTCTAACAAACAAAACTTCTGATGTTTTTTGAAAATTTCTTTTTCATGTGTGATCTGTTTTTTCTCATCTCCTCACTTGGCCTTTCCTTCTTCTTACCATATGTGAATTCTTCAAATGTAACGTATTTCAGAAATCTGTGTTAGATTCCCTGTGATTTACATATCCTTCCACACAGAATGCCCACTCTACAGGGCAGCTTGATTTCTCCAGTGCATAAAGGACATGAGTGCCCAGTACAATAGAGCATCTGTGGACCAAGCTGGAAGTATCACTCTGTAGACCCTTGTTTGAGGGGGTGTTTCTCAAATTACCTCCCTGATGTCAGAGAGCTTGTGTTATGTCTCATGATCTCCTGGACTATGTTGTGCCAGGCACAATGTGCACAGCTGGGAAGGTACATAGTTCAGGATTTCAGTCATCTATGAATCATTCCCATTCTCCAGGATGCTTCTTAACAACAATGGAATCTCAGCAGGGACATTACTATAGATATTTCTTCTGAACACTACCATGGTGCATTTACACAATTTTAACTCTATTTACTTGATGGGTATCATTTAGTAATGATTGTGGTTAAAAACTGGAGCTAGCAGAATGACCAGACTGTGCTTTCTCCTGGCCACTACCTGTATGAAAATTAGTTCTCCTCATTATTGCATGAAATTGTGTCCCTTTCTTTGAGGCATGATATCAGGAAAGGGTCTAATTTTTTCCCAATACTGATACAGAAATTTACCATCAGAAAACAATTTTCCAACAGTTTCAAGGCAATGAACAATGCATCCATGAGTTCTTGACTATTACTGAAAATTCATGGCACCTGCACACTCCAGTTTGTATGACTGCAGATTCCTCAGTTACACTGACCTTAAATTCATCCAATGGCCTTGAGACCCACGTGATTAAAACACGTCATTTATTGAGTGTTAGAAAACCTAGATTGTGTAAGATTCAAGTGTTTCAAATGAATTAAAGCAGATTCTGTGTGTCACAGAAAAGTGATAGAATGCAGGTTTTGGTTTTAAATTTCACATGTCTTTTTGTTGTTGAGATAAGGCAATTTTAAACCCTCTTCCTTTACTTTTATTCCAGATTGAACCCAGGGAATTTAGTCATTAAACTATCTCACCAGCCATTTTTTTTATATTGGGAGAAAATCTTGCCTAGTTACTGAGCTTTGGCCTTGTAATCCTCTGACTCCTGAGCCACCGGGATTGCAGGCATTCAGTCTCACCTAAAACAACTTTTAAGTTATTTCTTTACATGCTAATATAGATCAATTTAATCTTATACTATCAAAATATTTATATAATATTTGACTTACATAAAATAAATTCATAAGTATTGGCATATGACATTTATATATAGCTCTCACAAAAAAATAACTAAGGCCTAGTGATTAAATGTGAACATTAAAATATTTGGGGGTTACCAGGGATTAAACTCATGGGCACTCAACCATTGAGCCACATCCCCACTCCTACTTTGTATTTTATTTAGAGACAGCATCTCACCAAGTTTCAGAGGGCCTTGCTGTTGCTGGATTCGAAATCACCATCCTCCTGTATTAGCCTCCCAAGGCACTGGGATTATAGTTTACAATTTTAAAATTCATGTTTTTTTCTGGATTTACCCTGGGAGACTGTCTTTTTCTAGTGATTTTTCATATTTCACAAATTATTTATGTTTGCACTCACATGTTGAAGCTGAAAAAGTTGATCACAAAGAACCTCAAATGAGAGAAGCTTTTTATATCTGTTTTAAGAGATAGATGGCAAGGAATGCCAAAAAGCAGTTAAGAGGGAAAAGTAACTCAGGTTTTACAACACATAGTTTGAATCGTACAAGTAATTATTAGACTGTAGACATTCTAAAAAGATTTCACAGGTTTCAAACACCAAAATGATATTTTAGAAGGTAGAAATTGCACTGATTTGATCACTACACATTTTCAATTAAAATGCTGGGTACTATATGTAGATACCAATTAAAAATTAAACAATAATTAACACTTCAAGTCAAGTAGCAAAAATAAACAAGGATCTTTGAAAATACAAACCATGTCTCAATAGTAACCTTAAATGTTAGTGGCTTAACACACCAATCAAAAGACATAGGCTAGAATCCTGGATTTAAAAAATCCAACAATATTCTGCCTCCAGGAGACTCAGGGAAAGACAGACAGAAGGTGAAAGATTGGGAAAAAACATACCACTCACATGAACCTTGAAAGCAAGCAGGGATCTCCATACTTATATTAAATCAAGTAGACTTTAAGCCAAAGTTAATCAAAATAGATAAAGAAGAACATCTCATACAGCTCAAGGGAACCATATACCAACAAGACATAACAATCATAAATGTATATGCCCCAAATAATGGGGCAACTATGTTAAAACACACTCTTCTCAAGTTCAAGAGTCAAATTGACCACAACATGATCTGGGGTGACTTTAACACACCTTTCTCATCACTGGATAGATCTTCCAACAAAAGTTGAATAAAGAAACTATAGAGCTCAATAACACAATTAAGAACTTAATTGACATATATTAGAATATATATGAGACCGGAGAAGGAAGCTCAGCACCATGCCAGGCCAGAGGGAGGAGGAAGGCTGGCCCCACCCTGATCGCTAGTCTGGAGGAAGCCCATCAACCCTTAAAACCCAAAGTCAAACTTTTAATCATTTAATATTAACAGTTTCCCATTTTGTTTCCATGATCATTTTTGCATTTCATTTTCACCTTTACTTTTTACTTTGCAGTGAACAATTATTTTCTTAATACTTTCATTTATTTTCCTATATTTGTGATTTTAACACTGCTTGTTTCTACTGTATATAATTTAAATGATTTAATGTTGACCATGAAATTATTGAACTAATTCTTACGTTTCATTAGTTTATGGAAATTGCTTAGAAACATTGAAAATTAATAGTATCATCTGCATATGTTATTTGATTTTTGATGAAAATCCTATTTAATATTCTCAAACAATATTTAGAAGTCAGAAAAGCAAACATATTTTTCTTTTTCTAAAACTAAATCGTGAAACACTTCAGTTAACACCTTTAAATATGAAAACAGTTCATAGCTGCCCTTAAGTGGATTGAAAAAGAATTTTTCTCTGGTCATAATTGGCCATAAATTTTACAGTAATTTTATAAGTGATATGCCAGAAGGTTTGCTCTATCAAAATGATTTTTGGAAACTTCCCATATGACAATGTCCCTCTTGGTCATGAAGTCCAATCATTCTTTTTGTTGTTGTTCTCAGTTTGCTAGGGGTTTTGAATATCTGCGTCAACATCTATAAAAATATGGTCTGCAATTTCCATTCTTATGCTGTGTTAGCTGGTATTTCTGGCCTTACAGAAAGAATTAGTCAATTTTCTTCTTCTACATTTAGACGTGATCATGAATTATGGTTACTGATCCTTATTACATTTTTCATAGAAATCACCCGTGAAGGCTCCTTTTTAAAAATGTGATTACTGGTTTTTTTTTTTTTTGGTGGGTCAATTTTTAGAGCTAGGTTTTTGCCATTTTGGCCTCAAATTCCTTAGCCTAAATCCTCTTCTTGCTGTGGCCTCAAGGTAGTCAAGACTAGTGGCATGTGCTCCCATGTCAGCATAACTGCAAGTATTTTTTGAGCAACTGTAAAGTTAAATGTTGATTTGTAGGTCTATTTTACATTTCTTCACATCTGGGTCTACTAATGTATTCTATTGATTTCTGAAGTAATTTTCAAAGTTGATGATTATCTAGCAATTTATCTATATTTTGTTGTTTTCCAGACTTGAGATTTTCTTGGCAATTAAGATGGAATGATGAGCAAGAACAATGTGTGGAAATGAGAACTTGGCATTTTTAGAATTGATCTAAGAATGCCCTGTGCTGGATGGAGAGAGTGCACCCATAATCCTGTGAGACAAATGAAGCAGAAAAGCTAAATTATCATTTTATGTAGCCTAATACGTGATCTTGAGTAACTTTCAAATGTCTTTACATACTTGTTTAATTTTTAGGGCAGAATCTAAGTATTTTACCATATTTAAATTAGGTTATGAGGGGTTTATATTAAATTTTGGTGAGTTGTGTAAGTTTCTTATATTTTGCATGTTGATCTTTTATCAGACATGGGGATAGAAACGGTTTTCTAAACCCAGTATACTTTTATATTTCATTGATTGATTCCATTGCTGTTGAGCAGCATTTTTAGATTTATATAGTCTCAGCCATTTTTCCTTGCACAGTCTCTGCATATTCGATCTAAAACCATTGCCAACACCAATGGCAAAAAAAAAAAAAAAAATCTCATTTTCTTCTGGAATTGTGATGCTTTCAGGTTATATCACAATGAGATATAACCACACACTTGTGGACTCAATCCTCAAAATGTTGGTAGGTAACACATACTGCAGAGGATATGCAGAAAAGGAGACACTTGGACATCCTTGCCAGGAATATAAATTTGAATAGACGTTAAAAAAACTATAAGGGGGCTTTTCAAAAAATTAGAACAAGAGATGCCATATGACCCAGACATTGAGAATATACCTGTATTTTTAGGATTCTTCAGAAAAATAGAATACATAAAACATGTACATGTGTAGAAAGAAGGGAGCTTATTATATTTACTCACATAATCATGGGAGGAATAGTCACCAAATGTTTGCCTACAGGATGGCAACACTGTGAAACTGGTAACAGCTCAGTCCAAGCAGCTGGAAGCTTCACAGTATGAGGAAGCAAATGAAGCAGCTTTGGTCCAGGACAGAGGACTTAAATAATCCTGGTAGATGAAAAAACAAATAACCTGATCAACAAGTGGGCCAAGGACCTGAACAGATACTTCTCAGGATAGAATATACAATCAATAAATATATGAAAAAATGCTCATCATCTCTAGAAATCAGAGAAATGCAAATCAAAACTACTCTAAGATATCATCTCACTCCAGTCAGAATGGCAGCTATTATGAAGACAAACAACAATAAGTGTTGGTGAGGATGTAGGGAAAAGGTACACTCATACACTTCTGGTGGGACTGCAAATTGATACAGCCAATTTGGAAAGTAGTATGGAGATTCCTTGGAAATATGGGATTGGAACCTCCATTTGACCCACCTATCCCTATCCTCAGGCTAAGCACAAAGGTTTAAAAACATTATACTACAAGGACACAGCCACATCAATGTTTATAGCACCACAATTCACAATAGCTAAACTATGGAGCCAACATAGATGCCCTTCAGTGGTTGAATAAATTTAAAAAAATGTGGCATATATACACAATGGAATTTTACTCAGCAATAAAAGAATAAAATCTTGGCATTTGCATGTAAATGGATGGAGTTGGAGAAGATAATGATAAGTGGAGTTAGCCAATGCCCCCCCCTCTAAAAACAACCAAACAAACAAAAAAACAAATACCGAATATTTCCTGGACATAAGGGGGCTGACTTATAGTTGAGTGTGCATGGGGAGCATAGGAGGAATATATGAATTCTAGATAGGGCAGAGGGGTGGAAGGAAAAGGGAGGGGGACAGGTATTAGCAAGGATCTTGGAATGTGTAACACATCCAAAATATATGTATGTAGACTTGAATTGGGTGTCAACATACGTTACATTAAAAAAAAGATACAAAAATTGTGGTATATATGTGTATTAAGATTTGTAATGCAAAAGAAAAAAGAATCTCATTAACATACATTAGTTAGAGCAACGTAAAAGGAGGGGAAGGCAGGGGATGTGGGGATAAGAAAGAGAATGAAACAGACATTATTACTTCATGTATGTATGTGACTGTATGACCCATGTGATTCTACAATATGTATACTAAGAAAAATGAGAAATTATATCCCATCTATGTATGATATATCAAAGTATATAAATGCATTATGCTGTCATGGATAACTAATTAAAACAAATAAAATTTTTTAAAAAGACCCTGGTAGAGCCAATGGTGCAAGTCCCCAAAGGGGACTTTAAGAAGCTTGGAGAATAAGCAAGTGACTGCTTCTCTTGCTTTTTTTCCAAATCAAACCTATTGAACACCAATATATTTGTTCATTACAGGTAATCCCCATGCTTTCTGCCTCAGCCTTCTGGAAGCACACTCACAGACACCTGCAGTGTATGGGTATCTCAATCCACTGAAGTGGACAGCTGACATTAACCACTTCAACAATTGAAGGAAATAAAATCCATCTTTAGGAATATCTACCCTCCCAAGTTAACCACCATACTATCCACAACCTAAATTTCCAAAGAGTAACTCAGGAAGAGGAACCTATGGTATATTACAGATAATAGAGAAAGAGAGATTTATTATTGTGTTTACACACAAATGTATAAACATGCATATATAACCTTTTCAGTGTTTTTACAATTATTTTGAGACAAGGTCTTTTAAGGTGCAGAGGGTGTCACCAAGATGCGAGGCTGGCTCCAAGATAGTGATTCTCCTCCCTCAGCCTATCGAGTCCCTAGCATGACAAAAGAAATGTGCCTCCACACCTCACTTATTACTCAACTTTAAAATGAGTATGATGTATATGGCAGTGTTGCCAAAATTTGAAGGCCAGCCTTAGTAGTTTGGTAACATTCTGTCTTAAAACTGAAAAAGAAAATGATGGTGTATCTCTGTCACTGGTAAGGCAACCCTTGGTCGAAACCCCAGAAACAAAAGAATATTCTCCAATAACACAGACAAGCTGGAGGAATTTAGGCTAAGTGAGATGATCCAGATGCAGAAATACATTGTATACTCTATGTTGAGAGCCTAGAATAAAATAGAATGGATGTGTAGAGAGATTCGGGTTGTTATCAGGGAGCATCATCAATAATATCACATCATATACTGGAAATTCAAAAAGACAGGATTATGTTTTTAGTGCAGAATTTGATAATTATGCGAGATGATGGGTTTTATCATCACATAGCAATTGCAAATACTTATGGGATTCAGTGTGATGTTTATATATATGCATATACATGTATTCATAATATCCAAACATCCTCTTCTGCCTTTGATGCCCCCACACACTCCTCAGCCATACTAATCACTATTGTACTTGCACATGATATTATATTAGTTAACATATGAGATGTTACACTATTGTGTGTTTCTTCACTTAGCATGACATCATCCAATTTCATCTATTTTACTGACCATTAGAGGAGTTTGTATTGATGGCTGAGTAATACACCATGGTGAATATATAATATACTTTCTCGTGGATATGTTCAATTGCTTACCTACAACACTGGCTTTTCTCTATATCTGTATTGTTAAACATACTGTTATTCAACTTGAAATTAAGTAACAAAAGAAAGCAACAACTACAAAAGAATGAAGAAACTGGGAGTGGGGGCACAAACCTGCAATCCCAATGGCTTGGGAGGCTGAGGCAGGAAATTCACGAGTTCAAAGACAGACTCAGCAAATTAATATGGACCTATACAACTAAGTGAGACTCTGTTTCTAAAAAAAAAAAAAAAAAAAACATGACTGGGGAAGTGGCTTTGTGGTTGAGTGATACTGGGACCTATCCCTAGTATACCCCCCAAAAAAAAAGAGAAAAAAGAAACTAGAAAACTATGTCCTAACCTGATTTTATCAAATGAAAAGAAGCCAAGGCATAACAAAAATCATATTCTTTAAGTTTGTTAATATAAAGTTAATATGCTATCTCTTTGAGTCTTTCACAAAGTGCAATATTTTGAGAGCATTCAGTAGGTTATATTACATGAAAAACTGCTCTTGTGCAAATAATGAAATAAAACCTTAGCAAGGTGTGGTGGTGCATGACTGTAATCCCAGAGACTCTGGAGGATGATAAAAAGCCAGCCTCAACAACTTAGGGAGGGTCTAAGCAATTCAGTGCCCCTGGGCTCAATCCACAGCATTAAAAACAAAAACAAAGATAAAAAAGAAATAAGACATTAGGCTGCTGAACATTTATATTTTCAGTGTTGCATATGTTTGGCCCAATACTCCCAAGTTCACTTCATCCATCAATTTATAATTGAAATCTCTAGTTATTTGTTTGTGAGAGAAAAGAGACAGAGATGTTCCTGAACTCTGCCATTCCTTTGCTAGTTTCTGCCATAAGCTAGGCAAAGATCTGCCCATTGTGATCCCCAGGGGACTATGGCTCAGTCCTTTAACTTCATGCACAGATGCACCTTGATGAGTGGATGTTGACTTGACTGCTAAAGTGGGGAAGAGGTAAAAGGGAAGTAATGTGTGTGGGCATGTGGGTGGGGTGTGATAATGATGACTTCTGACCAAATCCTACCCATGATCATCTTTTTAAAATGTACCAAGTAAATGGTTTATTTTCTTATATATCTTCTGTGATCCTAATCCTACAGTTAAATGTGAGGGTCCCTATTCTCCATATCCAGCTACCTTAGCATTTTATTTCTCAATCTGATGCCTCACAATTTGAAACACCTAGTCCCCCTTCCTCAGAGGCTTGACCTCATGTCTCTTGCTTATATTTGTAATATCTGGGAATCAAAAGTTAAATATACTGAAAATGGGAGCTGGGACTGGGGCTCAGCCATAAAGTGCTCACCTAGCATTTGCAAGGTACTGGGTTTCATCCTCAGCACCACCGAGAAATAAATGGATAGATTTAGGGTATTGGGTCCAATTCCAACTATAAAATATATTTAAAAAAATAAATATTGAAAAGGCAATGTATCTAGCAATTAGGGAAATGCAAATTAAAACTGCACTGAGATTCCCCTTTCACTCAAGTCAAAATGGCATTTATCCAGAATACAGTAACAATCATGCTCACCCACATGAATGGGGTCCTAAGGAGAATAAGGTATATTTTATGCTTGGATAATTTTACCAAAATGGACTCTATGGTCATGTATAACTAAGAAGAACCAACAAAATAGAAAAACATAAAACATACTTAACAGGACCATAGGACCAAATTGATAGCATCGCATTTGGATGAGGAATTGTCTTTAGGTACATTACAGAATTTTCTAAATCGCTCCCCCATTGGATGCTGCCAAAGGTGTTGGAGTCTGAAGGGAAGGTGGAGGTTCAGGGTGCTGCATGGAGAACGAAGGACTCCCCAACCCGCTTTTATCTGCAGGAGCTGGGGTTCCAGGGGGCAGGTAACCTCGAGGCCTCCATGATTAATTAAGGCAGAGAGGAGCAGGGTGCATTCAAATCTATGGAGTTATTTACCAAATTAGGAAAACCTGGAATTGGATTTCCTGGACTCCCAATCAAACCCAAATTGTTTTTCATTAATAGAAAGACCCTGGAGTCCCCCTTAAAGAAGCCTTCTCTGTATTATGTGACTTTTTGCACCACTGAATTGGGGGGACAAGACCAGAGCTCGCTTTGGAAACACATTGGCTTTGTCTGCATCAAGACAAGCAGATAGGGTCCGTCTTTTTTCTTTCTTTTTGTCAAGTGCAGAGTATTCAGCTGATATAAGAATGCACACCTGGGCAGGAGGTCTCTGGTTTTTGGAGGAGGCAGGATTCCATTGCCTGGGATCCAGGGGACTGGTGGGAACCAGGGAGAGTACCCAGGGTGGCCTTGATCTGTGCAAGGCTGTTATCCTGTGGCCACCGCAGGTATTTCTCTCAAAAAGAAAGAAAGAAAAAAAAAGTGTCACAGGCCTGTCATTGCAGCGTCTAGGGAGGCTGAGGCAGGAGGATGGTGAATTGAAAGCCAGCTTCAGCAAAAGCAAGGTGCTAAGCAACTCAATGAGACCCTGTCTCTAAACTTCAAGCTAGGGCTGGGGAAGGGGCTCAGAGGTCCAGGGCTCTGAATTCAACCCTCAGTGGCCAGAGTGAGAGGGAGCCCGGGTGCAGCTGGGGTTTACACAGGTCTGCGCTCTGGGGGTCTCTTCTGTGCTGATCTCCTTATTCTGGCTCCAGCTCAATGTGGGCTCCAGATACAGATTCAGCTCAGCTGGAGGAACATCAGCTCTCATACTCCCAACCCGTTGGGAACCTCCTCCAGGGGGCCTGCCCCCCCCCCACCGTGAGCCTCCACCAGCTCTGGCCATGTTGCACTGGACAGTCCCCATGGGGCGAAAGGCCAGTTCTGCTTGGAGAATTTTGCACAGATGAACAGAGGACAAGTCAGCACCCCGAAGACGCTCTGGGTGGTCTTATTATAGGTGGAGGCCCAGGTGGTGAAAATTTCAAGAAATGACTTCAATTTCCTAACATCAAAACCCAACAGAACTTAGAATTCTGGTCACCGTAACCCTAACCCAATGCCCAGACCCCAAAAGGAAAGGAAAAAAAGCTGCACCCAAACCCTGCCATTCTGGCCTCCTTCTTGCCACTGTCACTCAAATAGAAGGTTTGCTGGGCTCAGGCTGGGGAGAGCAGAGACTGACTGACGCCTTGTCCAATCAGAAGCCCCCGTGCTGAGTGCTGTCCAATCCTGAGCGCAGCCAGCGAACAGGGGGCGGGCCTCCGCGCTAGGGATGGGATTTATTTCTCCAGGGTCTGTGCAGTTGGCCTCCAGGCTTTGCTCGGTGTCCGGGATCCTGGTTGGCCCTGCCATGCAGGGGCTGAAGCTCCCCAGGGCAGGCTTGTCTGCTGGGCACCAGGAAATGCTGAGTGTGCAGTGGCACCTGGTGCCTGGACAGGGAGGCTTTGGAGGGAGGCGGGGCAGGGAGGCCATCAGGTGGGACCCACTGTGGCAGAACCTGAGTTGGCCGACCCCGACTCCCTGGGCTTTCCGTGTCCACAGGCCTGAGCCCATTGGGGACAGCGCCCCTCAGTCCCCATGGCCAGCAGGGTGGAGAGCGTGACAGTGGCGGAGACCCCTTCAGCCTCCCCATACCCTGGGGCTGCCTCAGCCCCTGCTCCAGTCCTAAGTGGCAGGTGAGCTTGGCTGCCCAGCTTCTTCCTGGGCTGTGGTGATTGACAGGTGGAACCAGAGAATATTCAACTGCAAGCCAGGGGATGGCGCACACCTGTCATCCCAGTGGCTGCAGGTAGGGGGCTGATGCAGAAGGATTGCGAGGTCAAGGCCAGCCTAGGCAAGTGGGTGAGGCACTTAGAGACTCAGGAAGACCCTGCCTCTAAATAAAATTCAAAATAGGGCTGGGGATGGGGCTCAGTGGTTGAGGGCCTCTGAGTTCAATGCCCAGTACCAAAAAAAAAAAAAAAAAAATTCCAATCTCTAAACACCCTTTTCCTGCAGGAGGGGAGCTATGGTGAACAGGGACCTCGCTTATTCCTCAGCTAGTTTTGTGGAGTTTGTTTTTTGTTTTGTAGTTAACAGAAGGGTGCCTTACCACTCAGCCATGTCCCTGGTAGTTTTTAGTTTTTATTCTGACCGCGGGTCTAGCTAAGTTGCTGAGATTGACCTTGTTAGGCTTTGATTGATAATGACTTTTCTGTTGCAATTAAGTATAGGATTTTCACATCCACGTGGGTTCATGGGTGGACTTTATTGACGTCGTGATTCCTAGATGATAATTGTAACAGTACAGCTCCACAATGTACATGTTAGGTAATAACTATTTTTCTCTTATAGTTCAAAAGTTTCTTGGTTAAGTTTACATATATTTAACTTTGTGGATGAATTTTAGGACTGGATCCTTCCATTAAGAGTAAAGCATGCTGGATTGTTTATTAGCGCAGCATAGTTATACCACATGCATATGGCACCGGTGTAAAAATTACCCATGGTATTTTATACTATTTTTAAGCTGAATGTACCATGACTATTAATGTATTATCCTGGTCCTATGAACTGATTTCAGCAAGTCCCTGCGGCGGGGGTCTATCATGTGTCTTTATTAGCAAAAGAGTTTCTATAAATAGTTAAGAAGCACTTAAACTCTTTCAGTTTATTAGAATTCTTTTGTTTCCTATCATCATTGATACTATTTAATTTTGTCTCTGATAGGATTTTATTTTACATTTCTTGGGTTTCTAAAGATGTTCAATTCTTTTTATTCTCATTATTAAACACATGGGTATCTCCTGTACAAATTGGCAGCTCAAGTCTTCTCCATGAATTTCTTCTGTGCTGGATTTCAGAGTGTTGGGACCGTGAGAATCACCAGTTCGTGGGCCCTTTTCCTACCCAAGGGGGCTGGGATGTGCAGGGGTCTCAGGTTTTTCTCACTCCTGAGGTTTTCATTCTTTTGGGGGGGCATGGGGAGCATAGTGGATTGAATGCAGAGGTCCTTTCCCACAGAGCTACATCCCTCGTACTTTCTATCATTTATCTCCTGACAGATGTTGAGATGCTGAGTCTGGCCTTGAACTTATACCTCAGCTTCCTGAGTGGCTGGGATTACAGGTGTGGCCCTCCTGCCTGGGGCCCCCTGAATGTTCTAAATGTAAGGGAAGAAAAATGTCAGATCAATAACCCCGTCTCACAGATGAAATCTGTACACATGTCTCAATGAATTCCTCAAATTCAAGTCCCCTGTCCCCATTTCCAGTAAAAATGTGTGTGTGTGTGTGTGTGTGTGTGTGTGTACTCCCTATTCCACGCCCAGGCCAGACACCTTGTCAGAATGTCTTTGGGCTCAGTGTCCCCCCTGTGGACTGCATGTCCCAGGGGTCTCATGCCCTCTGTGATATTTTCCTGGTCCGGTTTTGGCTCTGCCTGACACAAGGATCCCACACCTAGGTCATCTGAGGTCTCCTGAGCGTCTGGTACATATCAGCCACCTGTTGAACCATGAGCAGGTGCACTTAGGGGAAGTAGTTTCTCAGGGGAGCAAGTGATGGCCCTGTGGCTGGGAGGAGTCTCCTTATACAGAAGCCACTTCAGATGTTCCCTTGTCCTTGTTCCTGTGGATACTTGAACATCAGTGGGCATGCGGACATTTATTAACACACTGGTTCAAGTTCCTTTGGAAATGCATCCAGAGTGGTTGTTAGCTTTTAAAGAACTCCATACTATTTTTAAAAATGGCTGCACTAAACTGATATTCTAGCCCCATGTGAGCGGGTCTCTTTCTCCATGCCCACGTCGTTGGAGGACTAGTTCCTTTGCCTATTGCATAGGAGCCTTTCCCACAGCTGGAGTCGGGCTGCAGAAGGTCTCCTACTTGGCTGGTGACTGAATTCCTGTTGGTTAGAACCCAGACTGCCTGTGCTAACTGCAGGAAGGTGATGTGAGCCTATTCTAGAAAGAAACAGAGTTTTGACCGCTTTTACTTCACTTCTGGTGCGGATTGTAGCACAGGGAAATACTCAGACATCAATGTGAAGCCCCTCCTTTGTGATTCAGGTAGATATGCACATGCACAGTTGCCACTGCTCCCAAAGCTTGGTGGGTTAGGATGGAGACCATGGAATGGGAAAAATATTGGGACCCTGAGTGCCTGGAGATCCTTCTTCCAGAAAGAACTGGCTAGACCTGGAGTTGTTACTGAGGTAGGAGGGAGAGGGCTCAGGCAGGGCTGCTGGGTGGACTGCATTTGTCCTGTCTACTCTCAGGGACCTGCTAGGGAGGAGCTCAACTGTTAACAATCACACTTTGCAGATCATGCTGCAAATCCCTTCTAGGGATAAACTGGGACCCTTGACCTCACTCCCCTTCTGCCCTGGTCCCATGGATAAAGATCATGACCCACCACAGCCATAGAAAACCACCCCTTTTCTCTCATCCTGATACTTGTGTATATTTAGTTTGTTCTTCTATGAGCACCAGACAAATTGTATTTCCAGCTACAAGTCATTTCATGTCCCATGTGCTCCATTTGTGATGCCAATAAGATTTCCTCTACTCTGGGTGACATTGGATTTTGGTATTCTGTCCCAATTATGTGGCACATTGCTCAAGGCAGGACTAATGCCCACGTGTCCCCCAACTTTGCATGCCCTTTGGATGGTAGAGATTTTCTGAGTGGTCCAATGCATAGGTCTCTCAATCCATTATAACTTTATTTAAAAGGGACTCAAAACAGAAGTAGGTGTTTATTTGGTGTATCCATGTGTGAAGAGAATACAGGATTCTCTTATTCTCGTATAATTCTCGTATAATTTTGAAACATAATTCTACTCAATATGTGCTTCTTTGGGATGCTGGAGTGCAATCCAGTACCACACATGTTCTGCACCCAAGCCCTACTAGTGTTCTGGGCCTCCAGTTCCCACACCACCCTTCATGTTGGGTTGCCTTGTTCATTCACATCAAATCCTCTGCTGGAGATGGTGGCATTTAGCTAGGCCTTTTCATTGCACTTCATAGTAAAATTGACCTTTACATACATATGAGGTCATCTATGAAATTTCTGCATTGTGATTTTTTTTGGTCCTCAAATTACTGCAATATGATAATTTTATACTATGCATTAGTGCCTGGTAATGATAGCTCCTGCTTTTGCTCTTAGAGTTCAGAATTCTTTGCTAATTTCATATCGAGTTAACCTTGCAGGAGAATTTTCAAACTGTTTGCTTTGGTCCCGTCTTCAATGAAAAGGAAACCATGGTGAAATTTTGATGGGGTTTTATCATAGATGAACCTGAGGGAAGCCGTCCTCTTTATAATGAGGAGTCCTATCATCTATTCCCAGGGTGTGTAATTCAGTCTGTTTTGTGGTGATCTGTATTTGTATTTTTTTCAAATTCTGCAGGTGTACTTTTAAAATATGTTTATGTGTGAAATGTGATATTTATGTGACATCAATATAAAACTGACACAGTGTTTCATAGTATTTGTCCAACTGTATGCAATATGGCAAACACAATGTGGCTGATTGCCAGAAATGGTTATTACTGGATGGAATTTCCAGGGTGTCCTATTACTGAACTATATCCTCAGCCCTTTTTAAATTTTTATTTTAAAAAATTAAATTTTTAAATGTTTTTAAATTTAATTTTCTAAAATTACTATTACTTTTTTAAAAATTAAGGCAGGGTTTCACTCAGTTGCTGGGGTCAGCTTCACAATTGTGATTTCGCCTGCCTAAGCCTCCAGAAGACTGGATATATCAGGGGTGTAGCACCACATGCATCCTATCTCACAATTTCTTTTTTTTTCAGATTTTTTAAAGTCATGATTTATTTTTTTATTTTTTATGTTTTTAAATATTTTTATTATTTTTAAAGATAAACGATAACAGTGGAATGCATTATGATCCTTATTACACATATAAAGCACAATTTTTCATATCTCTGTATATAATGTATGTTCACATCAACTTGTACCATTATATATGAACTAATTTCTTTCTGCATTACAATTATTAATACACAAATATATCACTATTTTCATGTCTTTGTATATAAGATATGTTGACACCCAAATCAAGTCTTCATACATGTATCTTGAATAATGATGTTGATCATATCATTGTATAATGAAAACCATCACATTCCACCATCCTTGCTAATCCCCTTCCCCCTCCAATTCCCTCCCACTCCCCTTCCCTATCTAGAATTAATCTAATTCTCCCATGCTCTCCCTCCCTACCCCACTGTGAGTCACCACCCTTATATCAGAGAAAATATTTGGCATTTGTTTTGGGGGGATTGGCTAACTTCACTTAACATAATATTCTCCAACTCCATACATTTACTGGCAAATGCCATGATTTTATTCTCTTTTAGTGCTGAGTAATATTCCATTGTGTATCTATGCCACATTTCTTTATGCATTCATCAACTGAAGGGCAAACAGGTTGGCTCCACAGTGTAGCTCTTGTGAATTATGCTGCTATAAACATTGCTGTGGCTGTGTCCCTGTAGCATGTTGTTTTTAAATTTTGGGGTATAGTTGAGAAGAGGAATAGCTGGGTCAAATGATGGTTCCATTTCCAGATTTCCAAGTAGTCTCCATACTTCTTTCTGTATTGGTTGCACCAAATTCCAGTTCCACCAGCAGTGTATGAGAGTATCCTTTCCCCCACATCCTGGCCAATGATTATTATTGTTTGTCTTCATAATAGCTGCCATTCTGACTAGAGTGAGATAGTATCTTAGAGTGGTTTTGATTTGCATTTTTCTGATTGCTAGAGATGATGACCATTTTTTCATATATTTGTTGATTGATTGTATATCCTCTTCTGAGAAGTGTCTGTTCAGGTCCTTGGCCTATTTATTGATTGGATTATTATTTTTTTTAGTGTTAAGATTTTTGGGTTCTTTATATACCCTAGAGATTAGTGCTCTATCTGATGTATGATGGGTAAAAATTTGCTCCCAGGAAGTAGACTCTCTATTCTGTTTTTTTTTTTTTTTTTGATAAAGAAACTTTTTAGTTTGAATCCATCCGATTTGTTGATTCTTGGTTTTAATTCTTGTGCTATAGGAGTCTTATTAGGAAAGTTGTGGCCTAATCCCACATGATGAAGTTTAGGGCCTACTTTTGCTTCTGTTAGATGCAGTGTCTCTGGTTTAATTTTTAGGTCCTTGATCCATTTTGAGTTAACTTTTGTTCATGGTGAGAGATAGGGGTTCAATTTCATTTTGTTGCATATGGATTTTCAGTTTCCCCAGCACTATTTTTTGAAGATGCTATCCCTTCTCCAGTGCATGTTTTTGGCACCTTTGTCTAATATAAGATAGTTGTAATTTTATGGGTTAGTTGATGTGTCCTCTATTCTGTACCATTGGTCTACCAGCCTGTGTTGGTGCCAATACCATGCTGTATTTGTTACTATGGCTCTGTAGAATAATTTAAGGTCTGATATAGCAATATCACCTGCTTCACTCTTTCTGCTTAGAATTGCTCTAGCCATTCTGCGTCTCCTATTTTTCCAGATGAATTTCATGATTTCTTTTTCTATTTCCATGAGGAATGCAATAGGCATTTTGATCAGAATTGCATTAAATCTGTATAGTGCTTAGGTATAATGGGCATTTTGATAATATTAATTCTGCCTATTCAAGATCAAATTAAATCTTTCCATCTTCTAAGATCTTTGATTTCTCTTTAATGTTCCTTGGTTTTCATTGTATAGATCCTTTACCTCTTTTGATGATTCCCAAGTATCTTTTTTTTGAGGATATTGTTAATGGGGTAGTTTTTCCTCATCTCCTTCTCAGAGGATTTGTCACTGATATACAGAAATGCCTTTGATTTATGTTGTTGATTTTATATCCTGCTACTATGCTGAATTCTTGTTATAGAAGTTTTCTAGTTGAATTTTTTAGGTCTTCTAGGTACAGAATTATATCATCAGCAAATAGTGCTAATTTAATTTCTTCTTTTCCTATACTTATTCCTTTAATTTCTTTCCTCTAATTGCTCTGGCCAGTGTTTCAAGAACTATGTTGAATAGAAATGGTGAGAGAGGGCATCCCTGTATTGTTCCAGATTTTAGAGGGAATGTCTTCAGTTTTTCTCCATTTAGAATGGTGTTGGCCTGGGGCTTAGTGTAGACAGCCTTTACAATGTTGAGGTGAGTTCCTGTTATCCCTAGTTTCTCTAGTGTTTTGAACATGAAGAGGTGCTGTATTTTGTCAAATGCTTTTTCTGCATTTATTAAGATGATCGTATGATTCTTATGTTTAAATCTACTGATGTGATGAATTACATTTATTGATTTCTGTATGTTTAACCAAACTTGCATCCCTGCAGTGAATTCCACTTGATCATGATGCACCATGTTTTTGATATGTTTTTTATTTGATTTGCCAGAATTTTATTCAGAACTTTTGCATCTGTTTTTTAGAGAGAGTGGTATGAAGTTTTCTTTCTTCGATGTCTTTGTCCGATTTTAGAATCAAGGTGATATTGGCCTCATAGAATGAGTTTGGAAGTGTTTCCTCTTTTTCTATTTCATGGAATAATTTTAGGAATATTGGTGTTAGTTATGCTTTGATGGTTTTGTATCCATTGAGTCCTGGGCTTTTTTTTTTTTTTTTTGGTTGGTAGGCTTTTGATGGTATCTTCTATTTCATTGCTTTAAAGTGATCTGTTTTGGGGCAGAGGATATGGCTCAAGTGGTAGCACCCTCACCTGGCACATGCAGGGTCCTCTGTTTGATACTCAGCAACACATAAAAATAAAATAAAGATGTTATGTCCACAAAAACTAAAACAAAATATTTTAAAAATTGTATCTCTTTCTTAATCAGATCATTTTCTTTTTTTTAGCTTGTGTATCATCCTCACTCAGTGTGGGTAAATTATGATTGTAGACATTTGTTGATGTCTTCAAAATTTTCTGTTTTATTGGAGTAAAAATTTTCAAAATAATTTCTAATTATCTTCTGTATTTCTCAGTGTTCATGGCAATATTTCCTTTTTCATCATGGATTTTAGTAATTAGAATTTTCCTCCCCTCTACATCATATGGATAAGGGTTTATCAAATGTATTTATTTTTTTCAAAGAGCTAACTCCTTAATCAGAGAAAACATTCAGAATTCTTTTTTGGGGGGATTGGCTAACTTCACTTAGCATTATCTTCTCCAATGCCATCCATTTACCTGCAAATGCCATAATTTTATTTTCTCTTAATGCTGAATAATATTCCATTGTGTATAAATGTCAAATTTTTTATCCATTCATTTTTGAAGGGCATCTAGGTTGGCTCCACAGTTTACCTGTTGTGAATTTTGCTGCTAAAACATTGATGTGGCTGTGTCCCTGTAGTATGCTGTTTTTAAGTCCTTTGTATATAATCGAGGAGTGGGATTGGTGGGTTAAAGGGTGGTTCCATTCCCAGTCATTTTGTCAATGTTTACTTGCTTCTTTTGTTTCAATTTCATTGATTTCAGCTCTGATTCTAATTATTTTATCTCCTTTACTGCTTTTGGTGATGATTCATTTTTTCCTAGAGCTTTGAGATGTAATTTTAGATCATTTATTTGACTTTTGCTTTTTTTTTTAAGAATGAACTCTCTACAACGAACTTTCTTCTTAGTAATGCCTTCATAGTGTTCCAGAGATTTCCATAAGTTGTATCTGTGTTCTCATTCAACTCTAAGAATTTTCAAATCTCCTCTTTGATATTTTCTGCAACCCATTGTTCATTCAGTAGCATATTGTTTATTCTCCAGCTATAGGAATAACTTCTTTTTTTTATCATTGATTTTTAATTTCTTTCCATTATGATCTGATAGAATGCAGAGTAGTATCTTTACTTTTCTGTATTTGCTTAGAGTTGCTTTTTGGCATAATATATGGTCTGTTATAGAGAAGGATCCATTTGCTGCTGAGAAGAAAGTGTACTCAGCTGTTGAAGGATGAAATAGTTTATGTCAGTTAAATCTGAGTTATTGATTGTATTATTGAGTTCTATAGTTTTTTTTGGCTTTTGTTTAGAAGATGTATCCAGTGGTAAAAGAGGTGTGTTAAAGTAACCCAGGATTATTGGGTTGTGGTCTACTGGCCCTTTAACTAGAGAAGAGTTGTTTGAACACAGATTCTCAATTGTTTGGGGCATACATATTTATAATTGTTATGTCTTGTTGGTGTATGGTTCCCTTAAGCAGTATGAAAGGTCCTCCTTTATTCCTTTTGATTAGATTTTACTTGAAGTCCACATTATTTGATATAAGGAAGGAAACGCTTGCTTCCACAGTCCATGTGAGTGGTATGTTTTTTTAATATTTACATTTTGTAGATGGAAACAATACTTTATTTATTTTATGTGGCGCTGAGAATCGAACCCAGGGTCTCATAGGTGCTAGGCGAGTGCTCTACCACTGAGCCCCAGCCTGAATGATTTTTTTTTCCCACCTGTCACCTTCACTCTGTGTATGTCTTTTCCTATGAGATGAGTCTCTTCAAGGCATCCTATTGTTGGGTCTTTTTTTATTCCACTGCCAGTCTTTTCATTGCTAAGTTTTGGAAATTAACATTTAGGGTTATTATTGAGACATGATTTGTATTCCCAGTTATTTTTGTTTATTTTTGTTATTTAACTTGACTTGGTTTCTCTTTGATAGGCTTTTCCTTTAGAGTGATACCTACCTTTTCTGACTTTCATTGTTGTTGTTCATTTCCTCCTCATGGAATATTTTGCCTAAAATGTGCTGTAGTGCAGGCTTTCTAGCTGTAAATTCTTTTAACTTTTGTATATCATGGAAGGTTTTTATTTTGTCATAAAATAACATGTAAATCAAATGAAATTGCCAATCAAAATTTAATTTTTCTGGGTATGATTCTTGGTTGGCATCTGTTTCTTTCAGGGCTTGGTATATGTTGCTGCAGGATGTTGTAGCTTTCAGTGTCTCAGTTGGGAATTCAGAGATCCTGATTTGTTTCTCCCATATGTAATCTGATTTTTTTCTTTTGTGGCTTTTAAAATCCTCTGCTTCTCCTGTATGCTAGGTGTTTTCATTATGATGTGTGTTGGTGTGGCTCTGCAGTGATTTTGTTCATTTGGTGTCCTGTACATTCCTTGTATTTGATTTTCCAAATCATTCTTCATGTTTGGAAATTTTTCTGGTATTAATTCATTAAATAGATTGTCCATTTCTGTAGTTTGAACCCCAATGCCTTCTTCTGTTCCAATAGCTGTTAAATTTGGGCTTTTCATGTTATCCCATAATTCCTGAATCTCTGCTCATGGTTTCTTACCATCTTCACTGGGGTCAACTTTTTTTTTTCGAGATTATATATGTTACCTTAATCGTCTGAGGTTCTGTCTTCCAAGTGATCTATTCTGTCGGAGATGCTTCCTATTGAGTTCTTAATTTGGTTTACTGTTTCCTTCATTTCAAGGATCTCTTTTTTTTCCCCAGAATCTCTATCTCCTTTTCGAAGGAATCTTTTGCTGTATTTGCTTATGTAGCTCTTTATCAAAATGATCCTTTGCTTCCTGTATTTGCTCTCTTACATCATCCTTTAACTCACAGAAAACTATGTACCTCCTCCACTCCTTCTCTGTCATTTCTCCTGCTGTTATGACCATGGATTCTAATAATGTAGCATCTGTGTTTGAGGCATTTTCTTGCTTGGTATTTCATATTGTTCATACATCTTCCTTTTAAGTTCTGTGTTATCAAGGTGTAATAATTTTTACCCTGTAGGCTTATATTGTCACCAACGGGTTCCAATACCTTTCTTCTTTCAAAAAAATTATTTTTTAAATACACGACAAAAGTGGAATGCATTACAATCCTTATTACACACATAAGCAGAATTATTTGTAATTCTGTATATAAAGTATGTTCACGCTAATTTATACCATTATACATGTACTCATTTCTTTTTGAATTACAACTCTTAATACACATGCATAACACAATATTCATATCTGTTTTATATAAGGTATGTTGGCACCAAATTCAAATCTTCTTACATGTATTTGTTTAATAATGATGTTGATCATATTCCACCATCCTTGCTAATTCCATTCCCCCTCCATTTTCCTCCCACACCTCTTCCCTATCAAGAATTAATCTAATTCTCCCACGTTCTCCCTCCCTACCCCATGGTGAGTCACCCCTCATATATCAGAGAAAATACTTGGCATTTGTTTTTGGCGGATTGGCGAACTTCACTTAACATAATATTCTCCAACTCCATCCATTTACTGGCAAATGCCATTTTCTTTTATTCTCTTTTAGTGATGAGTAATATTTTATTTGTGTATATATACCACATAGTTTTTATCCATTCATTCGCTGAAGGGCATCTGGATTGGCTCCACAGTTTAGCTACTGTGAAATGTGCTGCTATAAACATTGATGTGGCTGTGTCCGTGTAGTATGCTGTTTTTAAGTCCTTTGGGTATAGGCTGAGGAGTGGGATAGCTGGGTCAAATGGTGGTTCCATTCCCAGATTTCCAAAGAATCTTTATACTGCTTTCCATATTGGCTGCACCAATTTGCATTCCCATCAGGAGAGTATGAGTTTACCTTTCCCCCCACATTCTCGCCAACACTTATTGTTTGTCTTCATGATAGCTGTCATTCTGACTGGAGTGATATCTTAAAGTACTTCTGATTTGTGTTTCTCTGATTGCTAGAGATGATGAGGATTTTTTTCCATATATTGATTGATTGTAAATCTTCTTAGAAGTATCTGTTGAGGTCTTGGCCCATTTGTTGATTGTGTTATTTTTATTTTCATCTACCGGGTCTTTTAAGTCCTTTGTCCTGGACCACAGCTGGTTCATTTGCTTTTTCACATTGTGAAGCTTCTAGCTTCTTGGACTGAGCTGTTACCAGTTTTCCAGTGTTACCATCCTGCCGACAACCATTTGGTGACTATTCCTCCCATGATTATGTGAGAAAATATAATAAGCTCCCTTCTATATACACATCCATTTTTATGTATTTTATTCTCATTTTCTGAATAACCCTGAAAAATACAGGCATATTCTCAACGAAATGTCTGGGTCATATGGGATCTCTAGTTTTAAGTTTTTAAAAAAATAAACCCTTGTACTATTTTAAATGTCAATTCAAGTTTATTTCCTGGCAAGGATGTCCAAGTGTTTCCTTTTCTGCATATCCTCTGTAGTATGTGCTACCTACCAACATTTTGAGAATAAACTAAAAGCATGTGGTTATATCTCATTGTGATGTAACCTAAAATCATAAAAATTCCAGAAGAAAATGAGAAAAATTCTTTGCCATTCATATTGGCAATGGTTTTAGATAGAACATGCTGAGAATGTGCAAGGAAAAACAAAGAAATATGTGAGACTATATGAAGCTAAAAATGCTTCTATGTAGCAAAGGAATCAATTGATGAAATGTAAAAGTAGACTGTGGGTTAAAAAAAATCGTTGCTAGCCACATGTCTGATAAAAGCTCAACATTCAAAATATATGAAACTTACACAACTCACCAAAAATAAAAATCCTTTGAAACCTAATTTATTTTATTTTTATATATTTTTATTGGTTGTTAAAAACATTACAAAGCTCTTGACATATCATATTTCATACATTAGATTCAAGTGGGCTATGAACTTTAATTATGGTAAAATACTTAGATTCTGGCCTAAAAATTAAATAAGTGTGTTATGACATATAAAAGCTACTCAAGATTATTAATTAGGCTAACTAAAATTATAATTTGTTTAGGTTTTTCCTTCATTTGTCTCACAAAATTTATGTGTGCACACTCTCCATCCTGCACAGGGCATCCTAAGACATTGGTCATTCACAAAATGCTAGGTTCTCATTTCTCCACATTATGCTTTCTCGTTATTCCATCTTAATTGCCAAGAAAGTTTCAAGCCTGGAAAGCAACAAAATATGGCTAAATTGCATGATAATCATCAACTTTGAAAATTACTTCAGGAATCAATAGAATACTTTAGTAGACCCAGATGTGAAGAAATATAAAGGAGACCAACAAATTAACATTTAACTTAATTGCAAATATTTTTATGAGAAGCTGAAAAGCTGATCATGGGAGCACATGCCCCTAGTCCCAGCTACCTGTAAGGCTATAGCAGGAGGAGGATTTGGGCTAAGGAATGTGAGGCCAACCTGGTAAAAACCAAGCTCCAAAATTCAACCCACCAAAAAAATTCAAATAGAATTCACGTCTTAAAAAGGTGCTTTCACGGGTGATTTCTAGCAAACACGTAATAAGAGGTCAATAACAATAGTTCATGTTCACTTCTAAAAATAGAAGAAGAAAATTGACTAATTCTTTCTGTAAAGCCAGAATTACCAGATAATAGAGCATAAGGATGGAAATTGCACACCATCTTTCTATAGATGTTGACCCAGATATTCAAACCCCTAGCAAACGGAGAATAACAACAAAAAGAAAGTTGAAGTTCTTGACCAAGAGAGACAATATAATAAGTTTCCCAAAATCATTTTAATAGAGAAAAGCTTTTGGCAAATCATTTATATCAAATTACTGTAAAACCTATGGCCAATTATGACAAGAGGAAAGTTCTTTTTCAATCCACTAAAGGGCAGCTATGAACTGTTTTCATATTTAATGGTGTGGACTGAAGTGTTTCATACTTTAGTTTTAGAAAAAGAAAAAAAATGTATGGTTTTTTGACTTCTAAATACTGTTTGAGAATATTAAACTGGATTTTATACATCAAAAGTCAAATAGCATATGCAGATGATACTATTATTTCTATAATGTTTCTAAGCAATTTCCATGAACTAATGAAACCTAAGAATTTGTTCAATAATGTCATGGGTTAAATGGTCAACATTAAAGTATTTAAATTATATACAGTAACAATGACCAGTGTTAAAATTGAGGCAAAAATCCATTCACTAGTATAGGAAAAATAATCTAAATGAAAGTATTAACAAAATAATTGATAGCTGAAAAGTAAAAAGTAAAGGTGAAAATAAAATGTAAAAAAATATGGAAACAAAATAGGAAAGCAGCTAATATTCAATGATCAAAATTAGTATTTTTTGAAAACCACAGTATTCTACAATGGGTCTGCAGACTCAACATAATTAAACAAAATCCCCAAATCATTTTTAAAAAATTTAACCAGCTGACTCTATAAATCATAAAAAATGCAAAATAAATTAAATAACTCAATATTGAAGTAAAAAAAAATTGTGTGATTTTTTTTTGGGGGGGGGGCTGGGGATGTGGCTCAAGTGGTAGCGCACTCGCCTGACATGTGTGTGGCCCAGGTTCAATCCTCAGCACCACATACAAACAAAGATGTTGTGTCTGCCTAAAAATAAATAAATAAATAAATATTAAAAATTCTCTCTCTCAAAAAAAAAAATAAAAAAATTGTGTGATTTTTTTTTTAAATTTAAAATGTGCATTGCAAGAAAAATATGTTGTGCAGGATGTTGAATTTGGGTAAATATTTTTTAAATTGCTGATGAGCAGTATTCCCCATGCATGAAGTGAGCTTCTGTGTTAATGTAGGCAAGAATTAGGATGGAATTGATATTTGTCATCACAGGTACTACCTGCTGAGCTTGAGAATTTCTATTGCTTTCATCATAACTTTTTTCTGCCTACCATCGATGTTCTCTCTCTTGTATTTCACCCAAATATATCCCAGTGGGTATCAGGTATTGAAATTCACATATATTCCTGCTCTTCCTGCAGCTGTGCACCAGAAAGACTATGCAATTCAATGTCTTGGTGAGTGGTTGAAAGGATTCGTCCTTGATCTTCACACAGGCTGAAGTGTTTTGTTTTATTTTAATTTTTTTATTTAAAACAATGACAGTGGAATGCATTACAATTCTTATTACATGTATACAGCCCAATTTTTCATATCTCTGGTTGTATATAAAGTATATTGGCACCAATTTGTGTCTTCATACATGTACAATGGATAATGATGTCATCACATTCCACTATCACTGCTAATCCCCTGCCTCCTCCCCTCACCTCCAACCCCTCTGCCCTATGTAGAATTCATCTCTTTCTCCCATGCTCCACCTCCCTACCCCACTATAGTCATCTTCCTTATGTAAGAGAAGCCATTCAGCATTTGTTTTTTGGGATTGACTAACTTCACTTCTCCAATACCATCCATTTACCTGCAATTGCTATGATTTTATTATTTCTGAGTAAAATTCCATTGTGTATATATGCCACATATTTTTTTTTTATCCATTCATCCACTGAAGGGCATCTGGATTGGCTCCACAGTTTGCTCTTCTGAATTGTGCTGCTATAAACATTGACGTGTCTGTGTTCCTGTAGTATGCTGTTTTCAAGTCCTTTGAGAATGGTCTGAGAAGAGAAATAGCTGGGTCAAATGGTGGCTTCATTTCCAGATTTCCAAGGAATCTCTATACTGCTTTCCATATTGGCTGCACCAATTTGCAATCCCACCAGCAGTGTGTGAGTGTGCCTTTCCCACCACATCCTCAGCAACACTTGTTGTTTGTCTTCAAAATAGCTGCCATTCTGACTGGAATGAGATGATATCTTCGAGTGGTTTTGATTTGCATTTCTCTAATTGCAAGAGATGATGAACATTTTTCCATATATTTGTTGGTTGATTCTATGTCCTTTTCTGAGAAGTGTGTATTCAGGTTCTTGGCCCATTTGTTGATTGGGTTATTTGTTTTTTTGGTGCTTAGTATTTTGAGTTCTTTATATACCCTAGACATTAGTTCTCTATCTGATTTGTGAGGGATAAAAATTTACTCCCAGGATGTAGGCACTCTGTCCACCTCAGAATGTTTTTTTTTTCTGTGAAGAAACATTTTAGTTTGAAACCATCTCATTTGTTGATTCTTGGTTTTAATTCTTGTGATATAGGCATCTTATTAAGGAAGTAGGTGGCCTAGCCACGTGATGAAGATTAGGGCCTACTTTTTCTTCTATTAGATGCAGAGTCTCTGGTTTAAATCCTAGGACCTTGATCCACTTTGAGTTGGGTTTTGTGCATGGTGAGAGATAGGAGTTTAATTTCATTTTGTTGCATATGGATTTCCAGTTTTCCCAGCACTGTTTGTTAAAGAGGCTATATTTTCTCCAATGCATGTTCTTGGCACCTTTGTCAAATATAATATAATTATAATTTTTTGGGTTAGTCTCTGTCTCCTCTATTCTGTAACAATGGTTTACCAGACTGTTTTTGTGCCAATACTATGCTGTTTTTGTTACTATTTCTCTGCAGTATAGTTTAAGGTCTGGTATAGCAATACCACCTGCTTTTCTCTTCCTGCTTATAATTCCTTTAGTTATTCTGGGTCTCTTATTTTTCCAGATGAATTTCATGATTGCTTTTTCTTTTTCTATGAGAAATTTCATTGGGATTTTGATCAGAATTGCATTAAATCTATATAGTCCTTTTGATAATATGGTCATTTTGATAATATTAATTCTGCCTACACAAGAGTAAGGTAGATATTTCCATCTTCTAAGGTCTTCTTTGATTTCTTTCTTTAGGGTTCTGTAGGTTTCATTGTATAGATCTTTCACCTCTTTTGTTAAGTTGCTTCCTAAGTATCTTATTTTTTCTTTTTTTTTGGAGTTATTGTACATGGGGTAGTATTCCTCATTTCCTTCTCAAGGCATTGTCACTGATATACAGAAATGCCTTTATTGAATGGGTGTTGATTTTATTTCCTGTTGCTTTGCTGAATTCATTTTTTAGTTCTAGAAGTTTTCTGGTAGTGCTTTTGGGGTCTTCGAGGTTTAGAATCATATTGTCAGCAAATAGTGCTAATTTAAGTTCTTTTCCTGTAATTACTCCTTTAATTTCTTTCATCTGTATAATTGCTCTGTCCAGTGTTTCAAAAACTGTTGAATAGAAATGGTGAAAGAGGGCATCCCTGTCTTGTTCCAGTTTTTAGAGGGAATGTCTTTAATTTTTCTTCATTTAGAATGATGTTGGCCTGAGGCTTAGTGTAGATAGCCTTTATGATGTTGAGATATGTTCCTGTTATCTCTAGGTTTCTAATGTTTTGAACATGAAAGGGTGCAGTATTTTGTCAAATGGTTTTTCTGCATCTATTGAGATGATCGTATTATTCTTATTTTAAAGTCTATTGATGTGATGAATTACATTTATTGATTTCCATATGTTGAACCAACCCTGTATCCTTGGGACAAACCCCACTTGATCTTGGTGCATGACCTTTGTAATGTTTTTGTATTTAATTTGCCAGAATTTTATTCAGAATTTTTGCATCTATGTTCATTAGAGATATTGTCTTGAAGATTTCTTTCTTTGACTTGTCCCTATCTGGTTTGGGGATCAGGGTGATATTGGCCTCATAGAAGGAGTTTGGGAGTGCTGATGCTTTCTCTATTTCCTGAAATAAATTGAAGAGTATTGGTATTTTTGTAGTTCTTCTTTAAAGGTCTTTTAGAACTTGGCTGTGTATCCTTCTGGTCCTGGGCTTTTCTTGGTTGGTTAGCTTCTGATGGCATATTCTATTTCATCACTTAATATTGGTCTGTTTAAATTGTGTATGTCTTCCTGATTCAATCTGGGCAAATCAGGACATTAGAAATTTGTTGATGCCTTCAGTGTCTTCTATTTTATTGGGGTATACGTTTTCAAGATGATTTCTAATTATCCTCTGTATTTCTGTAGTGTCTATTGTGATATTACCTTTTTCATCGACTGTGCTGGTAATTTGAGTTTTCTCTCTCCTTCTCTTCATTAGCTTAGCTAAGATTCTGTCAGTTTTTTTCTTTCAGAGAACCAACTTTTATCAAATTTTGTTTCTTTTGATTCAAATTCACTTCTAATTTTAATTATTTCTTGAATTCTACTGCATTTGGTGTTGATTTTTTTCTTCTAGGGCTTTGAGATGAAGTATGAGATCAATTATTGACTTTTTCTTCTTTTAAGGAATTAACTCCATGCAATGAACTTTCCTCTTAGTACTGCTTTCATAGTGTCCAAGAGATTTTGATATATTGTGTCTATGTTCTTGTTTACCTCTAAGAATTTTTTAATCTCCTCCATGAAGTCTTCTGTAACCCATTGTTCATTCTATTTTACCAAATTTATTATTCTTTGAACTGCTTATAGAACTTGAAATAATTCAAGTTTGTCTTTTCACGAGGTGGAAGTGTCACTTTACATGTCTCCAAACGTTAATATTTCATGAATATTTTACACATGGAGAATGTGTTATGGATGATACTTGAAAGTAAGTTTATTGGTGAACTAAATCTTTCTCATGGATACGAAGCAGAAAGAATAACTACCAGATTGTTTTCAAAAGCTTTTTTACCACTCTTTTTGTCTCCCTTGGGAACAATCACCTTATGAGAATATCTTTGACAAGTCTGATTTGCATCTGGAATGTCCGCCAAATTTCACATTCACTGATGACAGAAAAGTTAGGAGTTGGGCTTTTATTCAGTGCTTGGTTTATGGTATATATCCTTCAATTCACTCTGATATGGAATTTATATACTGTTTTTGGACTTATCTATTTTCCTCTAAATTAGATAATGGAAAGTATCTTATTACATAATTAAAGTCACTCTCCTACATGACAGTCAGTTCTACTAACTCTTAATTCAAATTAAAAACTGAATAATGGTTTGGTCCATGTGCTGTTGATCTAACATTTTTTTATTTCAGGAGCCATTGACATTCGGGGATGTGGCCATTGATTTTTCTCAGGAGGAATGGGATTGCCTGGATCCTGCTCAGCAGAATTTATATAGAGAAGTGATGTTGGAGACCTATAACAACCTGGTCTTTCTGGGTAAGCATAACTTTTCTTCAAAATTCCTATTTATCATTATTCAATTTTCTTCCCTTGAAGAATATCTTTTGGGAACTTCACCATAAGAATGAGTCTCATATTTATGCTTTCAATAAAAAAGATGGAGTAGTTCTTGGTGCTGACAAGAAAATGTTAATGATTTTTTTTCTTCCTTAATGTTTTCCTTTGTTGGCATTATATATATCCTTCACTTGACATATGGTTGACTTAGAGAAATGCAGTGATGTCAAATACTATGGCCCACATATAGCAGAGGATATAGTTGAGGTAGAGGAGGAAGCCTAAATTCAAAAATGTTGATTGACACGTTATCCAGCAGAAAAGATTTTTGAGAAGCTTTGATTTCTTTCTCTTGTTATCATAGAAGAACCTGTCCTGTGTTTTGTGCTTTAAAATTATCTAGTCTCCTGCTTTTCCTCCAGTACTGTCTCCGTCCATTCAAATTAACAAGAAAACACACCCTTTGCCTTGTGGTCGTCAATATTATCTGATGGCTCTTCCTTCCTTAATTTTTTAAAATATTTTTTAGTTATTAATGAATTTCCTAATTATTTATATGTGGTGCTGAGGATGGAACCCAGGGTCTCATACATGCTAGGCAAGCCCTCTACCACTAGTCTACAACTCCAGCCCTTCTTCCATTATTTATAGAAAATTTTTGCACATTTCTGGAGACTTCTAGCTCCACACATTGTAATACATTACTATCATAAGTCAGTTTTTCTAATCTTATTTGTACATTTTTTTCACTAAAATTTCCTTATCAGTTTCTTTCTGAATATGTGTAATGGATTTTCTGTGAAATTTTCTGCCATGGAATGAATGTCAAGATGGACAAGGACTGCTCTTTTGAGAGATGGTGTAAGTTGTGGATATTTACAATTTGGTTGGTTATTTTTTTTAAATTTTTTCATTGTATATACTAGGTTCCATGCTATAGACTGTGTTTCCTCATATCAGTTAATTGCTTCACAAATTAAGATATGCATGACTCTTGTTTGTATTGCCAATAATGTTATATATGCTTTTGCATTTAAAAATATTAAGCCTCTTTTGTCTATGACTTTTGTATTTTATCTTGATTGGCTTTGCATTCTGCCCATGTATGTAGAAATTGAAATTTTCTATATGTAAATGTAATGGGGATTGATGGCTGTGATACTCTAATGCTTAACTACAACCCAAGCTCCTTTTCACTCATAGTTGGACAGAGATTCTCATTAAGTTATTGAGGATGTCTTGAAATTGCAATTCTTCTGCCTCAGACTTCCTAGTATCTGAGATTTCATGCATGCCCATCATTTGTATATTAATGAGTTTGTTCTTTTTTATAGGATGAAGACCACATTATTTTAAAAGTAGCTTGAGAAATGTTTCAAACCTCTTTATCTTTTAATTTTAATTGTAATCAAAACCACAAAATAAAACTTATGGTTTCCAAAATTTTAAATATTCAGTAACATTAATTCAAATTGTTATGCAATAAATCTCTAAAAAGTTTACATCTCAAAAAAAAAAAAAAAAAACAATGCCTTGGAAGCAAGGGCTCATTTTTGTCTCCCCATCTCAAAACCATTCTATTTTCTTCAGAAAGCTGTTTTTTAGTTTAGAGATGTCATCTTCTAGAATTCTGCAATATTCTTTCTGTGACATATTTCAGTTAACCTAGTGTAGATACATTTTGTCAAATACATAATTTGAATAAATTATTTCACTTCAAAGTTCTATCTTCCAAATTGGCTCATCCCTTGTTTTCAAGGGATATTTGGTTTGCATACCCACAATGGCTCTGTTGAATAACAAGTAACAACACTGTGTGCAATGTTTTTAATTTGCTGTTGATGTTAGGGCTTATTACCACACTCACTTAGAACTCAATCTACGAAATTCCATGTCTGCATTTAAAATTGAATGCTGTAACTTTTAGTATATTTTTTAGCAGGGAAATATTGTAATGTAATTTGTAGTTTGTGGGATATTCATACAATGTAAAGGATGGATTTCTCTAAAAAAAAAAAAAAAAGTAACAACGGGAGTTTAATGATTATTACCTGGATCCTATAGTTAAATTTAAGTAACATAAACATCTTTTTCTTTTAATTCTATCTCTCAATTCTTGAACAACAATATGCTCAAGAGTGTTCAATCTTTGAGCACTCTTTGAAAATCCCTATCACTTTTGACTTCAAATTTTTATTCCATGTTGGTTACAAAATAACTATCACTTAACAGTTAACAGTTATTAACCTTTGTTTAATACATAAAATTGGTCTATCCAATATAATATCCAACTTGCGATTAAGAACAGAGATTCTATATGTCTACAATAGTTTCAAAATATTGTCAAAGTCTTATGCTTTGCAATTACCATTTTGCTTCACTGTATTTCCATTTTCAGTAAATGGGGATTGATGTCTCCTAGTATGACAGTGATTCTTTGTTTTCATTCAACTTTCTCAATGTTTGCTTTGTGTGTTTGGGAAGTTGGATGTGTGTTGCAAATGTATTTACTCTTAATTCAGAACCTGGGGAAAGGTTCCTTTTCTATATTTTGCCTGTTTTCAAGGTTTTTTTTTTTTTAATTTATAACGTCTTCTATGTCCATTAACTGTCTTACACTATGTTTTGTGTACTATAATTTAGACAGCATAGGTTTTGTTCAGTCACTTTTGTATGTGTCACTTTTTTTTCACTTTGCTTTCAGTATGTGTGTGTCCTTAGATTTAGAGTATCTTGTGGACCACCTATAGTTGCAATATTTAGAGTTAATTCATATAGCCAAGGTGTGTTTTGATCAAACATTTGTAATGTTGCATTTGCTGACAAAAATATCTAAAAATGAAGAATCTCCTACTCATACATTGTATGAGTATCAACTTGACTTCACTTTCTTAAAAATTGAATCATATTTATATGTCCTTTCAAAATTATATTATTGTTACAGGTATATATGCCTACTAATAGTTTTGTTTTTATACTTCTGTATACAAATTCTGTTGCGAAATTACATGTTTTGAGACCCATAATTACAATAAAATAGAATTGTTTGTGCCAAGAAATGTTTAAAATTTTGTATGACTTGTGTGACTGTGTACACTTACATTTTAGTATGAAGGATTTCCTTTAGTACTTTTTGGAGAACAGATCTAGTGTTGATGAATAGTGTGTGCATTTTATCTTTAAAGACTTAATTACTGCTACATCGATGTTCATAGCAGCTCAATTCACGATAGCAAGACTGTGGAACCAGCCTAGATGCCCTTCAATAGATGAATGGATAAAAAAAATGTGGCATTTATATACTATGGAGTATTATTCTGCATTAAAAAATGACAAAATCATAGAATTTGGAGGAAAATGGATGGCATTAGAGCAGATTATGCTAAGTGAAGCTAGTCAATCTTTAAAAAACAAATACCAAATGACTCCTTTGATATAAGGGGAGTAAACAAGGACAGGGTAGGGACGAAGAGCTTGAGAAGAAGATTTACATTAAACAGGGATGAGAGGTGGGAGGGAAAGGGAGTGAGAAGGGAAATTGCATGGAAATGGAAGGCGATCCTCAGGGTTATACAAAATGTCATATAAGAGGAAAGGAGGGGCAAGACAAGATAATACAAATGGAAGAAATGATTTACAGTAGAAGGGGTAGAGAAAGAAAAGGGGAGGGGAGGGGAGGGGAGGGGAGGGGGGACAGTAGAGAATAGGACAGACAGCAGAATACATCAGACACTAGAAAGGCAATATGTCAAGCAATGGAAGGGAAACTGATATGATACAGCAATTTGTATATGGGGTAAAAGGGGGAGTTCATAATCCACGTGAATCAAACTGTGTAATATGATGTATTATGAACTATGTAATGTTATGAACGACCAATAAAAAAAAAAAAAAAAAAAAAAAAAAAAAAAAAAAAAAAAAAATAAAGACTTAATTTTTATTCTTTTTTGAAAGATAGTAGCTGTGAATATAATGTCTTGGTTGATACTTTTATACTTTCATCCCTTGAAAATAGTCCCAAATTCCTTTCTGTGTTGTGAAGTTTCGACTAAGGATTTCACAATTATATAGTTACACATTTCTAGGTGACCCATCTTTTTATTTGGATGCTCTGAATATTTTCTGTAAGTTTTAAAACTTGGATTAAAACCTGCTTTGGGTCTTTACAACTTGGAGATAATTGGGCTACTTGGATCTTTTATTTTTCTTATTTTCTGAGATGCATTTATTAGTACTGGAAAGAAAACTACTAGTTTGCATTTTTTTTTTATTTTGGCTGGCCTTGAAATTTTAATCCTTCTGGCTCAACCTCCTCTATTGCTATGTACAACCACCCCTGACTCTTTCAGACATTTTCTAAAGAAAGTCTTTAAACACACATTTTCTGCTTATTACTATTAACAATTCTTGACTATATTTTATTCTATTTTTTTGTGTGGGTTAAGTTCAGTAAACTTCTTTTAAATGATAATTTACTATTCCCTTCGAGTAATTCATAACTTACTTTTCTTACAGTAGATTTAGTCATGTTTTTTTTTTTTCTGTTGGTAACCAGGAATCCCTTTTTGAAAAGTCCCCAAATATTCACATGTTTCACATTTCTTTTTTAATGAAACAGAAGAAAGTTGGTAGATTTTAAAAATATATTGTGAAGGAGGAAAGGCTTTGTGTATCACAATGTATTTTCCTATACTATATTACTCTACATAGAAATGTACGCATCTTGGATACTGTGAACACTAAGATGATTTGGAAATTTCTCGAAGTAATTTTCTGTGTACATTTTTATTTGATTTATATATTTCTGCAGTAACAATGGGCTTAGACTTAATACTCTACTCCCCTGCTTATGTTCCTTTATTGCTGTAATTTCCCATGTTTGCAAAATATATTCAGCCCAGTACAGTAAGTAAACATGATTGTTATTTTTATTTCAGCGATAAATTCTCATCATCCTAGAGAAATTATACCAGAGCAGGGAATGCGAGAGAAAGAGGGAAGATATGGAAAGTGTGACCCTGAGTATTTACAATTAAGAAAACAATGGGAAAATATAGGTGAGTGTAAAGTTCAAAAATCGTATTACACTGGTCAAAACAAATTTGTAGTCCCTATTTATGATAAAAATTTTATGGTCAATAGACAGTAGGAAAAATTAATATCTGAAAATTATTCATTTTATTCAACTTACTTTTGAGGAGCTGTATATGTCTTTGAAAATATATTCACAGCCATTCTTGAAGTGAAAGGAAATGTGGAAAATCTGGTCTATGCATCAGTTTTTAACTTGGCCAAGTATAAATGTAGCACTGAGTTAAACTTCTAGTCAAACATTTGCTTAGAGAAGATATTTATAAAAGTGAACTTAGGAGAGTTTCTTTACAAAATATCCATTTTCTGCAGCAAAACAGTAATTTCTTTTTGTGCCCAAATAGACAATATTAAGAAGTGTAGAAAGTTTTCTACTTCCCCAGTATTGCTCAATGACAATTCTGATACAGATTTACGGAAAGTGCACTATATACATAATGCTATAAGTAACACCATTAGCCATGTCTCTACCCTGAGTAATTACCAGCATATTTATATTGGTGATAAAAATTATGAATATAGAGAAACTCCTAGTTATTTTCTAAAGGAAATTAGCAAGATGAAAAATGTGAGAAAGTCTTGCATCAGTGCTCAAAAACTATTACTCATCCAAATATTCACAGTCAAGGCAAAACTTGCAAGTGTAAGGTATTTGAAAGGGTTTTAATCACAGTGCAGAGCTTGCTCAATACAAGAGAATTTATAGAGAAAGAACACTATAAGTTTAAAGAATATATCAAACCATCAACTCGCTCAACATCTTTTAAATACAGTAGATACTATGACAGTGATAAATCCTACAAAATTAAAGAATGCGGAAAAACTTTTAGTGAAAGGTTACAACTTGTGAAACATCAGAGTATTTATACTGAAGACAAGATATGTAAATGTAAAAGTTGTGGCAAAGCCTTAAAAAAGTTTTCAACTCTTACTCAACACCAACAAATTTATTCTGCAGAGAAGACCTACCAATGTGAAGAATGCAAGACACTCAAGGACTTTACTCAACATCACAGTGTTCATACAGGAGATATGCCATGCAAATGCAAAGAAGGTGATAAAACTTCTAATAAAAGCTCCAATCTTATCTGTCACCAGTGCACACACCCTGGAGAGATGCCCCACATATGTAAACAATTTTGCGAAGCTTTTAGTAAAAAAAAACAAGCCTTAAAAATCACCAGAGAATTCATATTGGAGAGAAGTCCTACAAATGTAAAGTGTGTGGCAAAATTTGTAATAGAAACTCACATCTTGAACGCCACAACAGGATTCATACTGGAGAGAAGCCCTACAATTGTAAAGTGTGTGGCAATAGTTTTAATACAAACTCAAATCTTAAGTGCCACAACAGGATTCATACTGGAGAGAAGCCCTACAAATGTAAGGTGTGTGGCAATAGTTTTAATACAAACTCAAATCTTGATCGTCACAACAGGATTCATACTGGAGAGAAGCCCTACAAATGTAAAGTGTGTGGCAAGAGTTTTAATATAAAATCATCACTTACTGAGCACCAGCGAATCCACACTGGAGAGAAGCCCTACAAATGTATAGATTGTGACAAAGCTTTTAATAGAATCTCACAGCTTAATTGTCATAAAAGGATTCATTCTTGAGAGAAGCCCTACAGATGTAATGATTGTGGAAAAGCTTTTAATACAAAATCATCAGTTACTCGACACCAGAGAACCCATACTAGAGACAAGTCCTATAAATGTGAAGAATGGCAAACCTTTTAAAATTGAAGATCACATCTTACTAAACAGTACAGATTTTATACTGGAGAGAAGGTTTACAAGTGAAAACATTGCATCAGTGAATTTAAGGATGAATCAACCCTTATATCACAGTTGTTCAACACTATTTCACACCAGAGATATGATAGCACAGAAATTATGTAAGGGAACTCAATCAATAAACTGCATCCCTAGAAATTTTTGATTTTCATTTAGATATAGGGTTTGCTAAGTTGTATAGGGCCTGACTAAGTTATGAAGCCTGGCTTTTACCTTGCAAAGCTTCTCTCATCCCTAGGGTCACAGGCATGGACCACCATGCCCGTTTTACAGAGCATTTTTACTTATATTTCATTACGGAAGCAATTTGTTTCTAAATAAAGTGTGGATTTCTTAATGTTAACCTTGTCATGCTTTTAATGACGTTATTAGGTCACACATCTCCCACTATTCACATTGCTAATGGATTGACACAATAGTAAAACATTCTATTGTGTAAATAATGCTATATCGTCTCCGTTAATTATTTCATATGTTTAATTAAGTTTTATTTGGAGAATATTATTTATGTAAATTATATACTCTTTTGTTTGTAATTATGGAAAAATTAAGTTATAAGAAGGACCCAGGAATACTAAAATAATGCCCAGATATCCCTAGTTTGAATTACAACTTTAAAATTTCACCTTATAGTGTTGCAGTACTCCCTAAGGGATCTACAACTCTGGAGAGTTATTCAAGCTCCCAATGAGGGAGATGACAAAGACCCAAGAGACTAGGTGCCAACGTGCATATTCAGGTAAAAGAGGAAGGTTGCTGAAGGGGGAATTAGTCTCAATGTTTCCTGGTGAATCCTCGTTATCCACAGGCCCATCTTGACTCTTGGACTGAAGAAATCATGCAGTTCCTCATGAATTCCATGACTTTCATCACTGAGGAGACTAGACTCACCTTAAGTGTAGGAAAAACATCCCAATTTGGGACCACCTCTTTAGTCTTGGATACCCAGTAGAAAAGTGTAACCAGAAACATGTAAAATGATGACTGTAAAAAGAAAAAGACATACTATAGGAGCATTTATGCCCCCACAGTTTTTTATTTCATTATATATTGTGATTTTGTAGACCTTTTTTGTTCTAGTTAATAACTTACAATACAATGTTTGTTATACTTATTGATTATACTTTAGATAGCATGTGTCATATTCTCCCAGACCCCTCTGCATCCAGTAATTATAAGATACTATCAACTATCCTTGTCCCTCTTCAGATGTTAAAGCTGTAAGAGCCCATGACATCACAGAGAGAGAAACACAATTTTGATTGAAATAAACCTCTAGACTCTCATCTACAAGTGCTGTTCAAAAAAGTAAAAACACAATATACTCTTTATATGTGAGCTTTTGGGGTCAACAAAACACCACCCACAAACATTGCATTTAACTTTATTTGGGAAAATAAATATTGAAATATAATGATAAGTTCTAGGAGAATAATATTCATAGTGTTTTTTATTCCCAAGGGTTTCATGTTTATGTCCACATTATTTTATGCAGAAAACTGGCTTCATTTTACATATGAGAGTTTTAACTATTTATAAGTCCCAGAGGAAAGAATCAGTACTAGAGGTCTAAGGAAAATCCTAAAGATCTTCCCTTTTCATGTGACTGCATGATGTCTGCATATTCTTGATGAAACAGCTAAAGAATGCCAATTTCTCCATACATCTGGCTCGGTCGCTCACTCATTGGAACCCCAATTTATTGAGTCATCTCAAGGCTATCACTCCCTGCTCTAGGATCTGACCTGGTCTTGGGAGGATCTAGAGTTCTTCATGAGAACACTAGGTCATCCAATATGTTAGAATGAAGTTTTCTTTGTTCTAACTTGTATTTATTCGGCCTCACTTTCAATACAAGTTAGAACAAGACTTCAGATTATCACCTTTAGAGAGGATGCTTTGCCCAAGACTTCCCAGTCAGGACCCTGAAAAGCTGTTTGGGACTCCCTAGTACATAGGTTCAGTGTTGGGGTTTTCCTAGTCTGGCAATACAGTTGCCTGTGTCTGTTATTTTTGCTTTCTTTCTTGCTTTCATAGTATTACTCAAAGAAACACTGTCTTGTGTTAAGCGAGTGTCTTCCTTATGTATTGGACCTGGTTTCCAAGTTGAGCAGCTGCCCACATGCTTAATGTCACAAACACATGTATGTGTTATCTAATCAGTAACTAGTGTATCTTTCAAATGCATGATTTTTTTATTGCATGGGGAAGAAAATTGAGAATGCTTTCTTTGAGTGCACACAGCACTATTAATAGTATTCATAGCTCTCCTATGTAATGTTTCCTCTCTGCTCAACTTGTAAGTATTTCTCTTGTGCTGCCTTGTAAAACAAATAGAAAAGAGTTGTAAATAAAAATTTTGTGATAATTGATAGTTGCGCAGACTGACTTGGGCAACTCTATTTGTCATTGTTTATTATTTTGTATGGGCTCAAGGTAGTCTTTTATAATTTTATTTAACCTTAATGACATTAGCATTTATTGAAGAGTTTTTCACTCACAAACCTTCTCTGTATACAAATTTTCCTTTATTATTTTTAATTTTTTTTTACTTTTTTTTACGTATATGACAGTAGAGCAAATTTTGACATATTATACATGGAGTAAAACTCATTTTAGTTAGCATTCCACTCTTGAGGTGTACATGGTGTGAACCTTCACTTGTGTTGTATTTATATATGAACACTGAAATGTTGTGTCTGATTCATTCTACTGTCATTTCTATACCTATATACCTTTTCTTCCCTACATTCCAGCTTTGTCTAATCCACTGAATTTCTATTCTCTCCCAGTCCCTTGTTGAGAGGTTTAGCATCCATTTATATTATATATTATACGAAATGTCTGTTTCACTCTGCTATCATTCCTATCTACATATCCCCTTCCCTCCCTGTACTCCTCTCAAGTTAATCTAAAGAAACTATTCTTTCCCACCCCTCATTGTGAATTAGCATGCACTTATCAGAGAGAAAATTTGGCCTTCATGTTTGTGTGTGTGTGTGTGTGTGTGTGTGTGTGTGTGTTGGCTTATTTCACTTAGAATGATATTCTCCAACTCCATCCATTTACCACCAAATGCCATAGTTTCATTCATCTTTAAAGGTAAGTAAAATTTCAGTGGTGGGGGGTATATTTAATCACGTTTTATTTATTCATTCATCTGTTGAAGGACACCTAGGTTGGTTTTATGGTTTATCTGTTGTGAATTGTGGTGCTGTAAACATTGGTGTGGCTGTGTCCCTGTACTATGCTGTTTTTAAGTCCTTTGGGTATAGTCCGAGGAGAGGGATAGCTGGGTCAAATGGTGGTTCCATTCTGGTTTTCCAAGGAATCTCCATACTGCTGTCCATGGCCATGGTGGTTGCACAAATTTGCAGTCAGTCTCATGAGCAATATGTAAATGTTCCTTTTCCCCACATCCTCACCAACATTTATTATTGCCTGTATTTTTAATCATTGCCATTCTCACTGAAGTGAGATAAAAAATTAAAGTAATTTTGATTTAAGTCTTCCTAATTGCTAGATGTGTTGAACGTTTTTTGACATGTATTTGTTAATGGATTATATTTCTTCTGTGAGATGTCTGTTCAGTTACTCAGCCCATTTGTTAATTGGGTTTTTTGTTAAGTTTTGAATTCTTTGTATACCCTAGAGATTAGTGCTTGATCTGAGGTATGTGTGGTAAAGACTTTATACAAATCTGTAGGTTCTCTCTTCACATTATTCTTTCTTTTGCTGAGAAGTAGCTTTCTAGGTTGAATCTATCCCGTTTATCGATTCTTGATTTTTAATTCTTATGCTGTAAGGATCTTGTTATGGAAGTCAGATTCTGGACCAACATTCACTTCGGATTTTTAAATGACATCCCAAATTCATGAATGTTTCACTTTTATTGTTTCTCTTTCTATCTCACCTTGTAGATCTACATGTTCTAAAGAGTCATTAAATGATCTAGCTTCACATGCATGGTTTTCTGATGACGGTTTTTTTTCAATATGTAGCTGCAGATTATTTAAAATATATTTCTACTATATCAGACACTTGAATTAAAGTACATACATGCCTTGTGTCAGAAATATTCCATCAGTAGATCAACATCAAATCTATAATATATATAAAAGCCTGGATTGAAACGCATGCACATGCACTCCAGAGCTTGGCTCATAACACTTACTCTATACTAATTCTACATTTTAGAACCTCCATGAAAGAATGACCCAGATATTCTTTTGGGGGGGGGATGATGAAGATTTAACTCAAGGTCACTCAACAACTGAGCCACATCCCTAGCCCTATTTTATACAGAGACAAGACCTCACTGAGCTGCCTAGTAAATCTTTCACTGAGGCTGGCTCTGAGTGCTCTACTGCTGAGCTACAGCCCCAGTCCCAGAGATTTTTATCTACTGTTGTTGTTATTGTTGTTGTTGAGAGTATGCTATGGACTTTGAAATACATTCTTCACATTATATATGCAATTTTTAGGAAATAAAAGGAAGTATTAATGTGCAAACACAGTTCTGTATGGAATCATCATGTTCCAGATATCAAACTATTCTACTTTATTAAATATTCTTCTAACAAGTAGTAAAAACACACTATTGGGTAAATAGTGGCATAACATCTCTATTAATTATTAATTATTCAATTTACTTGGAGAATATTACTCTTATGAGTCATATCTTTGTTCATTTTTTTCCTTGTAATCATTAGAAAAATAAAGATAGGTGTAGATAAGGTATGGTGATATGAAAGTAAGCCCCGGATTTATGTATCTTGAGTAACAAATATTTAACTTTTTATCATGCAATTCTGGAGAGTCACACAACCTTCTAAACAGGGTAATTAGAAAGACCTCAAAGCCATAGAGCAGCTGGCACATATTCGTGGAAAAGGAGGGTCATTGGAGAGAAATACTCCCAATATTTTCAAGAGAAATGTGGTTACATGTTGATATTTCCTGGCTCTTGATGCTTCATGCTCAGAAACATTCTGAAAAAGTCAGGCAATCCCTAAAAGTAACCCCTGAGGATACTTGAGTGACTTCAAAGAATGTAGGAAAATATTTTCCCCCAATATTGACTTCCTATTTATTCTTGAAGCCCTAGCATGGAAATATAACCAGGAATGGGTCCAATAATATGGAAATAAAAGAGACATACCATGGAGCATTTAAACCTCCCACACAATTTAATAAGAGTCTAATGCTCTACCAACTGAGCTAGCTGGGCACCTCACAATTTACTTAATTAAATATCTTTGTATTTTCTTACCTCTTTTAGTATACTTTAAAACATATAATGGTAATTATACACTTGGGATGGCAGGGTTGACAGTATATAGCATAGACTTCCCAAACTTCTCTATAATAGACTGTGTACAAGATGCTATAATCCAAATCTGTCTCCTTTTTTGTCTTACAGGGAGAGAAGCACATGTCCTCACAATGAGAAAAACAAAATTCTTATTCAGATAAGCTGCTAACTATGTACAAACCTGTTCAAAAGTTAAAGCACATGATTACCCTATATTTTTTCATGTGTTAGCGCTTTTGCTCAACAAAAAATTCTACACATACTGATTTAAGTTGACTGGAATATGTAAATGTTGCAATCTAATGATCAATTTTAGTGATAAGAAAACCAAGGTAATGGTAATGATGTTTCTGTGATCCTTGAGTTTTGGTTTTAGATATGGACGTATCATGGTCATTCTATTTTCTTTTAGGGGTCATGCCTGTACCTTTCCTCTTGTATACAATCCATGTCATTTCACACAGGAAATGAACACTTAGTTTTGAGGAGTCATTTTATTTTTTTCTACGGAAAGTATACATTGTAATTTGGGAGTCACTGGGGGAGCTCCTGCATTTTAAAATTTCCAGCCTAAAAATAAGATATGTTGTGGGGAGCCACACTGAATGACTATGCTTTCCAGTCCTGAAGCAGGAGGCTCTGACAAGTCACTACATTAGTGGTGACTTGTGGGCCATTACCCCCCTACCATAGGCTTAATTTGGGTATGAAACAATGTAAAAAAAGGAATTCTGGTACTTCCAGGAGTGATTGATTGATTCAAATTTTTGAGATAGTCTAAAATTGCTGTGCAATTAGAACATGCCATCTGGCTCTCTATAAGAGACTATCATGTCATTCGAAGGACTTAATCAAGGGTTTACTCCTAGGGAAATTGAGGGAGATTTACAGGAGGAATACTTACCTGTAACCCAATATCTCCAACAGAGATTAAGGAATGCATCCAGCCCAAATTTTTAAAAGAGTCCCTGGCCATAAAAAATTAATTGGCTCACAGAAGAGCCAATCTGGGTATATCAGTGGCCCCTTACAGGGGAAAAGTTAAAATAGCCCACATACTAGTTGTGGAACTACTTGAGGCTGGTCATTTAGAGCCCCTACAGTAAGCTCTTGGAACACACCCATCTTTGTAATTAGGAAAAAGTCTGGTAACTGGAGATTATTACAAGACTTAAGATCTATTAATTGTGTTATACAGCCCATGGGAGCATTAGAATCTGGGCTTCCAACTCCTACAGCTATTCTTTTAGATTATTATTTGATAATAATAGATCTGAAAGATTCCTTCTTCTGTATACGTTTGCACCCAGATGACTGTAAAAATAATTGCCTTCAGTGTCCCAGCAATTAATTTTAAAGAACATGTTAAAAGGTATTGCTGGAAAGTGTTCCCTAAGGGAATGTGTAACAGTCCTACACATTCAAAATGTTGTGACACAGGCTATCACGCCTGTGCATATATTATTCATTTTATGAAAGACATACTTTTAGCTCATGATAATCCAGATGTACTTTTAAAACTTTTTTCCCAATATGGGATGTCACTCACAGCAATGGGTTTGTTCATTGCACCTCCAAAGGTGTTAAAGACATCTCCTTTTCAATATCTAAGTCATGTGATTAGAGGACATATAATCAGTCCTCAAAACTTACAAATGAGAAAGGTCAATCTTTTGTAGAATGAGCTCATTTATCTATTAAACTACAATTACAAAAGCTAAAAGGGGAGATAGGACTAGGACTCCCCAAAATAACCTCAATCATGCTCTGGTTTTTAAATTTTTTACGTTGTGACTCAGAAGGACACACGGCAGCCGAGTGACATGTCTTCCACAGCAACAGGCCCTTTAAGCTGAGTTTGATGGAAGGACTTGCAGACTGGCCAATGGAGAGGACCAGATCCAAATATCATGTGGGGCAGAGGTCATGCTTGTATTTTCCCAGAAGGTCCTTTTCATCCTATTTGGGTTCCTGAATGCAGCATCAGGCATAAAGGACCTAGAACCAAGATTCAAAAGACTGAAGAGTGACCAAAATATGCCAGACCTAACTCCCTCCAACAAGAGGAACTCTCAAAGGTATAGAGGAAGAAAGATGGCCCATAGAGACCCAATGGTGAAGCCACCCTCATGGAAGAAACTGAAAAATTTGACACTGCAGGCAAACAAATTATTAGACAGCAAGAAAAAGTTAAATCTCCAACTATGATGCTCACTAATAGCTAGTAATAGCTCTATTAAGCTGTCAGGTAAAGGGGAATCAGGGAGACACTTACTGGACATATTTTCCAGATCCACCTCTAGTAAACCCAGTAGTGTGGACTGGAGAATACATCCTAGTGTTTACTAATGACTCATTCATGATGGCAAGATTTGCAGACACCCCTATTTCTCCAAACCATGTGACAGGATTTAATTATTCTGGCTATAGTGCCCAACTACCCTTGTGTTGGTCCCACAAAAAATATACTGGCTGTCCAAAAGTGTCATTTGAGGAAAAGACAGCAGCTGGGGGACCAACTAATCATACTGTTCCTGGAGACTAAAAGCCTTTGATCAGATCAGTTATTCAAATGGCTTTCTCATAACCAGTCATCTCAGCAGAACATCCACGAATACCTCGTTCTCCTAACACTTCTGCAATAGATATAGGCACCTTTCCTATGTGGATGGATTGTATAAATACTTTTCCAGTACAGCATAAAGTGTGTAGAAATGGTGGGTATATTTTGGACTGGTCTCCTAAAATTGACTAAAGGCAGTTATGCAAGGGTAATGCCATGAATCCTGGAGGATTTGTTAGTAGCATCGTGACCTTCAGTGAAGGTGGAATTCAGAAAGATATTTGGTTCTTAATTGCTACCTCAGGATTCTTACATTTTACTGGCAAACCTTTACCAGACTTTGTAGGCAAAGCTGTAATAGGAAGGTTCTTGCTACGGCTTATGGGCCTGTGTTCAATCTCCTAATGTTTTAATTACAGGAAACATAAAATTGAAGGGGAAGGTGATAGATATCTTGTAACATGTAGTAAATGTAATTTAACTAATTGTATCACCAGAAATAATAGATAAAAAGGAACGATGATGCTCCATCAGCCCTCTTGTGTCTTATTACCAGGAAATTCTTCAGAGCCATGGTAGGCTGATGCTGGTTTTCAAGTCTTACAACAAATACACGCCCAGATAGTGAGACCTAAATGTGCTCTTGGGCTCATAATAGTGGGAGTTGTTGCCTTGGTTTCTTTTGTTGCTTCCATGGTCTCAGCTTTGGTGGCCATATCTCAAATATTCAATATGCAATTTTTCTTAATAATTTGACTCAGAATACTTCTAAGGCTCTTCACAATCAAATAAATGTTGATGAAAGGATTGAGGCCAAGCTAAATGCCTTAGAGGCTGCTCTCATGACTATAGGTAATGACCTTTCCACTTTGAAATTCAAGGAAAGACTTAAATGTCATGCTAGCTATAAGTATGTGTGTGTTACTGCTGCCAAACACAATGCTTCTTAATGGTATTGGGAGAAGGTTCAAAACCATTTGTTGGATATTGGCAGAATAATGATAACAGCTTGGATCTTTTGGAGCTGCATCATCAGATTCAAGGTATACAGAAAAGTAAGATTGATTTTTTGGATCCTACTTCTTTAGCTGATCAAATACTTAAAGAATTAAATGGCTTTAACCCTGGAAACATTCTTAAACACTCTGCATGTTATATCCTAGTGTTGTTCTCATTGCTATTTATTCTCTCTTGTGTTGTAATTGTAGAGTGTTGTGCCCCCAGAACAGAATTCAGGGACTCAAAATTATGACCTATCACCTGCTTTTCCAAAGAAAGAAGGACAGATATGTGGGAAGCCGCTCTGAATGACCCATGCCTTCCAGTCCTAAAGCAGGAGGCTCTGGTACATTTGTGGTGACTTGGGCATTGTCCCAGCTCAGATAGAGAGGCTGGTCTTCAGTTGTAGATGTTACCCATGAGGGTTGAGTTACACTCACCCATCCCTTGTAACCCTGCCTCTTCTGGCCTTTTTTGAATAGAACTTTCTAAGAACAAGAGTCCCCCCAATAAAAGCTCTCTTCTGAATGTGATCACTCTCTCTTACCAGCCTCTCATGGCTTTCTCTTGCTCTCCCTTTTGGGGAGCCTGAGGCTGACAGCACAGAAGCCACCCTGAAACTTGTGTAAAGGTAAAGTGTGTGTGTGTTTTATTTAGTATCCCTGGAAATTCACATGAGTGACCTTAAGTTCAGCTGACTGTTCAGGTTGGGGGCGGCAATTTGTAAATGCATGGGCAGGAATTTTCCTGACCTGGGTGGGTAGCAATTTGTAACTGGTCTTCAGAGGGATTATATACACACACACACACACACACACACACACACACATACTTGTGGCTTATATTTTTCAAGAGGAAAAGCAAAAGGAAAAATGGCCCTAGGATGACTAGATATCCAAAAGAAAAAAATATATATATATATTGAGATACGTACTTCACATCATATACAAAAATAGAAATTTAAAAAAAGGATAAAGGGCCTTTGTGTAATATCTACAAGCATAAAACTCATAAAAAACTCATTACTTTGGATGTGGTGATGCCTATTTAATATTTGTATTTATTTTAATCACTCCATTCACTTAGAAAAATCCCTGTATAAAAGTGGTATGATTTCATGTCAAAATAAACTGTAATGTTATGTGTAGTTGAAATTCACAAATAAAAAATAAAACTTAAAAATGAACAAAGGCACTGGAGATATAGCTCAGGGGTAAACACCCCTGAGTTCAATTTTCAGTACCAACAAATAATAAATAAATGAACAACGACATTTCTGAATGTAATAGGGTTAATCTTGACTTTGTTGACACTTCTGTGTGTTCAGTGAAAATGAGAACCATTTTCATGATAATTTATAATTTGTTAAAAAATATGCCAACAAAATTATAACATTTCTCTTTTTCGTGACTCAATAATATATTCATGACTACATGAAGAAGCCACAAGTATACAGATGTTAGTTTGGAGTCAGAAGGTAATTAGTTAATATTATTTGATTGAAGGCCCTCAGCTAATATGATTCCATACAATGCTATGGATCATTTGGCTCCAAGGAATAGTCTTTACTCTTTTTTTTTTATTGTTGGTCATTCAAAACATTACATAGTTCTTAATATATCATATTTCACAGTTTGATTCAAGTGGGTTATGAACTCCCAATTTTACCCCATACAGATGTCCAGGTTAGCTTACACAAGGTAAATGTGGTTGGAGTTTTTCAGATAGATGTTCCCATTGGGGACAATGAAATTTCAAATAGCATACACTGAAGCCTAGATGAAGTCTATAGCTTAAAAAACACTGACTAAATTGTGAATATATTTTTCTTTACCCTTCAAAAAATTTATTATGCCACATCATAAACCTCATAACTAAAATCCTGTAGATATTTTCCAAATATATGTCATTATAAGAAGTTTCTTTTGGCACATGCCTATAATCCCAGCAGTTTGGGAGGCTGAAACAGTAGGATCACATGTTCAAAGCCAGCCTTAGTAATTGGTCTCTAAATAAAATTTTTAAAAGGGCTGGGAATGTTGCTCAGTGGTTACGCTCCCCTGGGTTCAATCCCTGGTACTAAAAGGAAACAAAGAAAAATTGTCTTTTCTATGAATCTATTGTCCAATGCAGGGTCAAAAGATTTACATGTTTTCTGCTAAGAATCTCGTAGTTCCAATTCTCATATTTACACCTTTCTTCAATTTAAAATTGATTGTGTAGAGTGTGAGATAGTGTTTGAGATTGTGTTCCAAATGTTCTATGGATAGTTCTTCCAGATGATTTGAAAATATTTTTCCTTTAACATCTTGGCATTCTCCTTGAAAAATAATTGACCATAAATATTAGGATCTATTTCTAAATTCCACTCCATTTACTTATTTCTTTTTGCAGTAATAAGTCTGAATCTAGGAACACTCTACCACTGAGATTTATCCCAGTTCATTATTATTATTATTATTCTGCTCTTGAGACAAGATCTTGCTATGTTTCCAAGGATGACCTCAAAGTGTCAATTCTATCTCAGTCACCTGAGTTGCTGGTACTATAGACATCCACACCACACCTGGCAAAATTATTCCATTTAATCATTTTGTAAGTGTGACTCAGTACTGATTACAGTAACCTTTATAAAAATATCTTTGATGATGTACTAAATATACATAATAAAAATCTCTGCATGGTATTTTAACACATACGCCTCATCCACTGATGGAATCCTATTCTCGTTTCCCACCTCCACTCTCTAACCTTTTAAAATCACCAACCTAAATTCAGGTTTAGCTTCCCCCACATGAGGGACAGCATGCAGTATTTGTATTTCTGTGTCTGGTTTTATTTCATTTTACCATGCTACCCTCCAATTTCACCCAATTGGTTGCAGGTGGCATGATTTTTTTTTATGAATGTATGCATACATATATGCCATATTTTCATTATCCATCTATCCTAGGATTTCTAGGTGATTCCATATCTTTTCAATTGAGGTGTGCCTCAATAAACATGGGCATCCAGGTATCAGATGAGGGTTTCATAGTTTTTCAGTACATACTTCAAAGTGGGATACCTGAATCACAAGGTAATTCTATTTTGGTATTACTTAGTTGAGATACAGAAGACTTAAACAAAGCCTTCATGTGCTTGGCAAACATTTGACCATTAGACTACATCACAGTGCCTTATTCTTTATTATTATTATTATTATTATTATTATTAAGAGAGAATTACATTAAGTTTCCTATCTTCGCAGCAAATTCAGGATCCTCCTACTGTGGTCTTCCAAGTTGCCTACTTACAGGCATTGATAATCACCATTCCTGGCCCCCCAGCATATTTCTTTTTTATGGGAGACAGGGTTCTGCATTGTTTAACCTTAACTTGCACAAGCTGGCCTTAAACTTGTAATCCTCCTCCTTTAGCTTCTTAAGTATATGGGATTAGTCGTGTGCCATGTTCCCAGCTATTGTTAGTTTTTTGAGTAATATGCACAATTTTTCATATCAGCCACTCAATTGACTTGCACACACCCCTGCATAAGTGTTGATTTTTCTCCACATCCACATTGGTGGTTGTCACTTTTCTAAGTTATCCATTTTGAATGGAGTGTGATGATACCTCATGTTTTTTTTTTTTCCTTCTGGTGCTGGGGACTGAACCCAGGGCCTTGTGCATGCAAGGAAAGTACTCTACCAACTGAGCTATTTCACCAGCCTTCCTCATTGTGTTTTTGATTTACATTTTTCTGAAGGCTAATTATTTGGAACATCTTTCTATGTGTTTACTGGAACTTTTTGTTTCTTCTTTTGAAACTGTCTACTTTGCTTGCCCACTTCAATGGCATTACTTTGGTTTTGATTGTTTGGTGTTATGATATTTTTTTACATATTCTAAATATGAAGCTTATATCAAATGAATACTGGGCACAGATTTTCTCCCATTTTCTAGGGATTCCACTTTGTTTTTCTTTGCTGTACATCAGGTTTTTAGTTTAATGCCATTTTTATCTTTTATTTTTTTGTGTGATTTTGAAATTATATCCAAAACATTTGCCTTGTTTATTTTGTAGTTTCACAGTCAGGTCTTTTACCCCTTTTGAATTGATTTTGAGCATGGTGAGGAATAGGGATCCAGGTTCTTTGAGTATTAAAACTTTATACTGAGTTTTAAAATTGGAATGTGTAAGTCTTCCAATTTTGTTCTTTATATTTTTCTTGATAAAAACCTGTATTATTCTTTTAAACATTTTCTATAGTATTTTCTGCTTGCAAGACATATTTGTTTGTAAATTTTTTGCTATGTATTTAATGTTTGATTCTACCGTAAATGGAATTTTTAAATAATTTTGCTTTGAATATTTACTGTTCAACTACAAATGTAGTATTGATATATCAGTGGTATATCCTGAACTAATCCTGAACTTTTTTATTTAAATAGTTCTTTTGTAGAGACCTTAGAATTTAATTCACATAAAACCATCTATCTGTTTTTAGATTTAGATATAGTTTGATAGTTTCACTTCACATTTCTAACATGGATTGTTGTTGTTATTGTTTTGGGGTACCTGGGATTAAACTCAGAGACCCTTGACTTCTGAGCCACATCCACAGCCCTATTTTGTATTTTTTTTTTAGAGATGGTGTCTCACTGAGTTGCTCAGTGCCTTTCTTTTGCTGAGGGTGGCTTTGAACTCATGATCCTCCTGCCTCAGCCTCCCAAGTCACTGGGATACAGGCATGCGCCAACCATGTTCAGCTCAGATATGGATGTTTTTATTGTGTTTTTTACTGATTCAATAACTTATTAAGTCTTTTTAGATTTTATATGTCTCAGTCAGTTTTGATGGAAGTTTTATAGGAATTTGTTCGCATTCAGTTGTTTATAGTATGCCCTTAAAATTTTCTAAATTTTTTGTGGAGTCTGTTTTAATGGTCTCACTTTTATTTTTGATATTCATTAACTTGAGTTCTCTCTCTCTCTCTCTCTCTCTCTCTTTTCTTGGTTAATTGAACAATCAATTTTGTAAATCTTTTGAACAATCAAGATTTTTTCTTAATTTTTTCTTTTGTCTATTTCTTTTATTCTTGCTCTATTCTTTGTTACATTTTATCCTCTGTGCAATTTGATTACAGCTTGCTTTTCTTTGTCTAGTTACTGTATAAATTTAGGACTTTGTTTGGGCAGTTTTTCCATTATAATGTAGGCTTTTGTGGTTATAAATTTTCTCCTGAGGGCTACTTTACCTGCACCTCTTAAGTTTAGACATGTTTGCTTTCATTTTTATTCATCTAAACTATTTTCTATGTTTTTCTTCCTAAAGAGTACACTGTCTAGTTCGGAAATTTTTAAATTTTCTGGTTTTTTAACTTAATTTCATAATAGTTGCAAAAGATACTTGTCCTGATTCCAGTGCTTTGAAATTTATTGATATTCTTATGGCTTTAAAATGGCAAGTCCTGCATAATGTTTCCTATATACTCGAGTAAAATGTGTATTCTACCTTTTTGGGAAGAATATTCTTCTAGACCTAGTGTAGATATATTGTTGTTCAAGTCATTTTGTTTTACATGGACTTTTTGCTAGTCATTTCATTCATTCTTGAAAATGGGATATCACAAATTATTCACCCCTTTTTGTAGAAATTTCTCTTCCTTTAATCCTGATAGTTTTTACTTCATATATTTTGGAATACTGTTTTCTGACATGTATATATTATAACTTAGTTTGTGATATTTCCCACTTTATTGATATGTATTATATTTTAGTTTTTAGCATAAATATGCATATATATATACATTCAATATATAATTTAATATATGTAATTTCAAGTATATATAATGTTCTTGCCTCTATCTAACAAATTCTGTCACAGCTGATTTTGCCTGACATGTGCATAGTCCTCCAGATGTTTTCTTTTTTGTTTTTATTTGTTTGCTTGTTTTTTCTTGTACTGGGTGTTTTACCTGGAGCATTTTACCACTGATATCTATCCCCATCCATTTTTATGTTTTGTTTTTTTATAGGTCCTCACTAACTTGCAAGGAGATACCTGTGAATTTCTTGGGGGTCTTCTCTTGGTATAGAGCCATGGAGATTTAGGTTTCACCTTGGGAACTATGGCAGCTTCCCAAAGCACATTAGATTGCCCAAGGCACATGACTTCTAATAGTTACCAGGTGATATTCATTGGCTGTGACCAAGTTTAAAACTAGCCACTGCAGATTTGTGTCCTTTGTTTCAGATTGTACAGGGAGATCCTTCTCTACCTTCTCATCAACTATTGGCAGAAGAAAGGATTGCCATAACAAAGGTTGAATCTACCATGAAGATTGCACAGCTTACTAGAATTAATCCACAAGAGCCTGTATGTTGATTAACATTTTCCACTGTTCATACCCCTACAGGAGCAATGTGGCAATAATTGGGAATTATTGTGTGGCCTTGCCTACCTCATTCTCCTCAAAAGTTAACGACTCCATTCCATGGCTTTATTGCTTGGTTAGGTACTAAAGGAAGAACACGAGTTTTGCAGATAGTTGGGTCACAGCCTAATATTATTGTTGTCCCTTTTTCTACTCAAGAGCATGATTGGCTTTGGCATTTTTCTAATACTTGGCAGATAGCTTTTGCTAATTTCCCTGGTCAAATGGAAATCCATTACCTTCATGATAAAATTATTCAGTTTGCTCTTGTGACTACATTTATTTTTCCCAAATTTTATATACTTAAACAATAGTTGGAGCACTAACAATATTTACTAATGGATTGAGTTCAGGAAAAGCAGGTTTCTATAACCATGCTCATACAGAGATAATACAGACATCTTATACTTCTGCACAATGAGCAGAACTTCAAGCTCTCATTTGTGCTTTAATTCATTTTGCAAACAAGCCAATCAATATTTATTCCGATACTTTATATTGCAGTTGGAGTTACAAAAAGTATTAAAACATTAACTACTGGGAACACACCATTGCAAGAGTTATTTAATTTGTTTCAGACCTTACAAAAAACAATTCAAATGTTTCACCATCCAAGTTTCATCAGCCATAGAAGAGCACATTCTAATCTTCCAGATCCTTTAGCTTCTGGTAATGATAAGATTGATAAACTTGTTGCAGTTGTGAATAAATATCTTTATATTATTTTGCACAAGCCTCGCATTCTTTACATCATCAGAATGCTACTATTTTACATAAAAATTTAATATTCCTGGGGAAAAACTTTCAAATTGTTCATCAAATTTCACAATGTTTTATACATATATATCTTCACCAACTGTGGTTAATTCCATGGTTTATTACCAAATCAGTTATGGCAAATGGATGTAACTCTCAACTGTGTTAAGTTCATGTTATTGTTGATACTCACTCTAGATTTATTTTTGCCACTGCCTGTGTAAAAGAAAATACTCAGCATGTTATTGCTCACTGTCTAGATATGTTTGCAGCATTAGGATGTCCTTTACAGATTGAAATTTATAATGCTCCAGCTTATACTAATTTCTCTTTTCAGCAGTTTTGCCATCAATTTTTTATTGATCATAAACCAGGTATTCTGTAGAAGCCTCAAGGTCCAGCATGAGAATGAGCTCTTTTATCTATTAAGCTACAGTTACAAAAAAGGGGAGGGATAAGGCCCCACAAAATAACCTTAATCTTGGTTTGTTTTAATTTTTTTTTCAAATCGTCACTCTGAAAGTCACACTGCAGCTGAAAGACACATCTTCCATGGCAACAGGTTCCTTGGGCCAAGTTTGGTGGAAAGATTTACAAACATATCAACAGAAAGGATCAGATTCAGTGATAATGTGGGGTAGAAGTCATGCTTGTGTTTTCCCAGAAGGTGTCTCTCATCCTATTGGGGTACCTGAATGTGCTATCAGACATGAAGGACCTAGAACCTAGGTTCAGATGACTGAAGATTGATCCAGAGATGTCAGTCCTGATCCCAAGCAGAAAGTGAAATCTACAAAGGAGGAAGAGGACAAAAAAGGCCTTGAGAGACCAAATGTTGAAACTACCATCATGGAGGCAACTGTAGAATCTAACGCTACAGCCTGAACAGATAGTTCGACACAAGAAGGAACTAACTCTGCAGCCACAATGTTTGTGGCCATGCTAGCTCTTTTGAGCTATTCAGTAAATGGGGTCCAGGGAGAAACCAATTGGAAATACTTTCCAGACCCACCTTTGATACACCCAGTGGTGTGGAGCAGAAAATCCATCCCAGTATTTACCAATGACACTCATGTAATGCATGGTTTTACAGACACTTGTCGGAGACCAGCTCCAACAGGGGGTCTCAGGAGATGAACGGATGGTGAGGAGTCGGCGAAAGAGGGGGTGGAGAAACAACACAGACACCAAAGTGAAGGTGTTGATCCCAATCTTTACTTGTGAAGTTGATCATATATACTTTTCATTTTGGCAGGCTTACTGTACTTTGTGGTTAAAAAACAGTAATCATTATTCAAAGAAACAAAATATTACGTAGCAACAATTAGAATAGAAGAATGTATCTTGGCTTATGCATAAGCAAGCATTTGTACTTTTAGTTCGCGTTTTGTTTTGAGCTGTTTCTGCTTAGTTAACTTTTAATAATAGTTACAAATGTCCCAAACTATTGGCCTGTACCTTGACTATTGTTTCTTGACTTACTGACTGGAACTGGTGCCATGGTTACGGCAAGTGGTTGATTTGTTATTACTTTTAATCAAACAAAAGTAAGAGCACAAACCATTGTGCACAGGAACAAGGACAAGTTGCCCAGAACTAAGCACTAATCTATCTTCTTAACATTAATTTTTCTTCTCTAGATTTTAATTTAATTTCTCAAAAACTTCCTTGACAGGAATACAGGGAGTTTTTCATTAGACATTAACAATTTACACTCCACAGCTGAATCATTGCATTTAGAGCAAACAGATCTATGCTTTAGAAGTAGTTGCATTAATTGGGAAAGTCATGATTTTTCCTTCATACTTAATGGTCACATGAGAAATCACAACTATACTTATTAAAGGAATACAAAAACAAATCAGCCCATTCCCAGAAACATACTGTGCTCCTCCAGAGGATGGACGCCTTGCACCATCCACCTCAGTAGGGCCTTGCCATTGCCTGAGTCAGGGGAGGGGCACAGCAGATACTCAGATTACACCCATCCCTGTGACTGAATTTAGTTATACTGGTTACAGTGGACAACTACGTATATATTGGTACCATGATAAGCAGCTGGCTATCTCAGGGTATCTTTTGAAGGAAAGACAGTATATGGGGGGTCCAGATGAGCCAATCGTACTGGACCCTGGAACTCTAAGCAATATGTCCAAACAGTTATTAAAATGGGACTTTCTCTAACAAGCCAGTCATTGCCACAGAACGTCTGCCAATACCTTACTGTCCAAATCATTCTGCAATAGAATTTGGCACCATTCCTAAATGGATAGACTGTGCAGATGTCTTGCCAGTACAACAAAAAGCTTCTCTAAATAGTGGCTTGTGTGTAACCAAGGCAGACTAATGCATGCTTATCTCCAGGGATTGAACCTGATTTCATCTGACTATAAATGCTATAGTGATCATGCATGGGAGAATTTAAGCCTCATTCTTTTTACCATGTAATGCATGCAGAAGCACATATTTCTCATGATCCTGGGCTAATATTTCCCAATCTCTACCAAATACTAGCCTGTGAGTGTTTGAAAGCTTCTTAGAAGGAACTTCAGTGGTCAATTATGCTCATTATTTATTTATTTATTTATGTTTGGCACCAGTGATTGAACCCAGGGCTGGTTAACCACTGAGCCACATCCCCAGCCCCTTCTTTTTTAAAATATATACTTTATTTATAGACAGGGTCTCACTGGGTTGCTTAGTCCTGATGTCCCTGAATGACATTTTAGAGAAAACCAGTGAGTGACAAGAATGGGACAGGAGGGGAAAGTAACAGTTTGTTTAATGAAACAAACTGAAGGGAAAGGAGAGGAATCTCAGTTCAGGAACCTGGACTCAGGGGTATTATCATGTGATTCAAGGAGAGAGACCATGGCAGAATGTTAGGAATCCAAAGAGAAGAAAGACACTGTGTCTGGACAAATAGATGTGGCAAGTAGAAAGTCAGAGATGGTGCCTGGGAAAGCAGGGGGTGACAGGTGGAGCTGTGATGGTGGGGTGTGAAAGAGGACAGGCAGGACCTCTGGGGACACAGGGTTGGTGGGCAGAAGTTTTGATGGGGAAAAACTAAATGCTTGGGGAAATGGACGGAGATGAAAGATGTCACTGTTAATAAAATAAAAAAATGGGGACAAAATAAATTTAGAAGCTCAGGAAATCTTGACCTTCAAACTCCTCCTCCATTCCAGAAGATTCCATTCCCCTTTCTGAACAAAATGCACAGTGAGTTTTTTTGTTTTGTGTTTGTTTTAGAAAACTGGTACAAGTGTTCATTGGTTTTGAACAATGATTTATGGCCCATGAATAAGGTTTTCTCGAGTTTCTGGTCACACAGTATTGGTATCTACTCTTTTCCATTTTCACTGAATATCTAACACCTGGCCTACCAGTGGATAGTAAATTTTATAAGCCAATGATTGCATTTTTAGAACGCAAAATTATCAGGGAACTCTACGGGGTGATATATAATTGGTTCTCAAAGGTGCAGCTCATCCCTGCCTTGTTCAGTCTGTCTGTCTGTCTGTCTATCTATTTATTTTCAGTGCTGGTGGTGGCTCTACCACTCAGCTACATACTGATAGTGATGGATGGGTAGCATGCAGATGTGATTGATGGGATCATACAGGTCAGGGAATCATTCTATGAACTTGGCCCACTGTGCAGACCCCCACTTTTCTTTTAGAAAAGTAATTTACCTAGAGCCCTGCCTGGGCCAAGTCATTGTGCCATATTCCATTCCTCATCCAACAACCTGTGATTTCTGTAGGCAGTGATTTCTTCTCTGCCATTGAGAACACAAGTTACCCTTGAGGGGACACGTTATGGGACACTTTGACAGACCGGATTCCAGAACTCAAGGGGATAGGATTGCCCCTAACCATCAAATATGTAAGAACTGTTCAAGTCCAGTGTGGGCCAAAGAGACCTAGAGTTGCACTGGATCTTTGGCATGTCAACTTCCTCTTCCTGTCACTTGTATACATCTGCTAACTACTATTTCAGACACGTCCCTCAGTCTATCAGGTATTAGTTTATTAAAAACATAGGGAAGGGAAATAGGGACACTCTCAATTGGGAGTGTCCTCTCTGATAGTATGATGTGCCCCTATTTTCCTACTGGTCCCAGAAAAGTTCCAATCAGAATTGGTCAGTGCAGACCAAGGTGACTTAAGAGTTTCATGTATATATTTAGAATATCATGTTAAACTTTTCATAATATGTTTTTTATTTTGATTTTTTAAAAAATTAAATGACATCAGAATGCATTACAATTCTTAGTACACATATAGAGTACAATCTTTCATACCTCTGTTTGTATATAAAGTATGTTGACACCAATTTGTGTCTTCATACATGTACTTTGGATAATGATGTCTAACACATTCCACTATTCTCGCTAATCCCTTCCCTCCCTCTCCATTTCCTTTCCAGCCCTCTGCTCTATCTAGAATTCATCTATTCCTCTCATGCTCCCCCTTCCTACCCCATTATAGTCAGCCTCCTTATATCAGAGAAAACATTTGGCATTTGTTTTTTGGGGGATTGGATAACTTCACTTAGCATCATCTTCTCCAACACCATCCATTTACCTGCAAATGCCATGATTTTATTCTCTTTTGTTGCTGAGAAAATTCCAATGTGTATATATAATGCATATTTGTTTTATCCATGCATCCACTAAAACGCATCTAGGTTGGCTCCACAGTTTAGCTTTTGTGAATTGTGCTGCTATAAACATTGATATGGCTGTGTCTTGTAGGTTGCTGTTTTTAAGTCCTATGGGTTTAGACGGAGGAGAGGGATAGCTGGGTCAAATGTCAGTTCCATTCTCAGATTTCCAAGGAATCTCCATACTGTTTTCCATATTGGCTGCACCAATTTGCAGTCCCACCACCAGTGTATGAGTGTACTTTTTCCCCACATCCTCGCCAACACGTATTGTTGTTTGTCTTCATAATAGCTGCCATAATAAAAGTTTTATTATAGTAAAATTCACACACACACACACACACACACACACACACACACACATGGGTTTTACTTTGGTGTCTCTGGACAAGACCATGTGGAGTAGGAATGTATAAATAAGATGTTATCCTACTGCCAGTTAAAATCTAGGAATTGGTCCATGGGCAGGCCTCTGGAAACACCCACAGCATCTCCCATAAACTTGAGGAGCAAAGGGGGTGTGAGGCCTAGAGATGTCAGAGACGCCTCACTGTTTTCCTCCCTCCCTCTTGATAGTGATTTCTGGGCCAATAAACTTTGCTCTACTTTGATTACATTTTATGTGTTATCTAAAATTCACTGTTGCAAGAACACAAGATCCAAGAAACACAACATAACCTTTGTATCCCTAGGATCATAACCAGCAACAATGTCAGATTTTTTATTGCTTTACTTATTTACTACCTTCATTTGGTCTATTTATTAATATGGGTGGACATCAGCAACTGCTCTAGGACCTGTTGGAAGGTAACAGTCACACACCTACACACAGCATCCTAAGGGGAGACTGTTGAAACAGGAATTCTGACTCTTCATTGTTCATGAAGACTCACCCAATAGTAGAACTTTGAATATTTTATTTTGAGGCAGCGTCTTGCTAGGAGGCCAACTGTGGCCTTAGACTTGTGATTCTCCTGAAGCAGCCTTCCAAATGCCTGGCCGTGCAGAAATGTGCTACCAAACTTTGTCCTTTGCTTATTAAAAAAAAGTGCATAGCTGCTGGTTGTCTCCCTCCAGTGATGTATGTTATATCAGACCCCAAACAATAAAAAGCCCACACAATTCCAAAGCTCAAGTCTGACTCTGGCTGTGTGACATTGTGTAATGGGAAGGGATTCCAGGGAGAGAGAAGGACATCAGCTCAGAAAAAGTAGGTTCCTTGGTTTTCAAAGCAGAATACAACTTCATCATTGTCAGGTGCGTGAACAGACCTATTTAGAAAACAGATGCAAATTCAGGAAAGAACATGAGGGGCCAGGGATTCAGTGAGGTTGGTAGTGTGCTTGCCCTGCATGCACAAGGTCCTAGATTCAATCCCTAGCACCACAAGAAGAAAGAAAGGAAAAATGTGAGAAAGCTCTAAAGGGAGAGACAGCAAATACGTGGTCTGAGGTGTTGCTATTTGGAGAGGGACATTTAAGTGGGGCTGGACTAGAGATGGGGCCAGAGCAGAGTTCTGTAATTTCTCACCCATTTTTCTAAGCTTGCTCATATCATACTAGTATATGGGGGTCCAGGAAGCTGGTCTAGGAGAAATGCTCCATTGCAGGGATTTGCTTTTCTTTTTTATTTTAAATCTGATCTTTATTTTTAAAAATATTTTTTATTTGGACAGGATACCTTCATTTTATATATTTCTTTATTATGTGGTGCCAAGGATCGAACTCAGTGCCTCACAGGTGCTAGGCAGGTGCTCTGTCACTGAGCCACAACCCTAGTCCCTTGTTTTTAATTTCAAGTTTTGTGGGCATTCCTGCATTCTGGTTATTTATGAACCTTCTCCTTTGAGGTTCAGTGAAACTTTCTTGTTGGTATCCCAACACCTCAAGTGTTGCTAGAGGACTGATTAAATTATCATTTAGTTATCAAAGCAAATAGGCAGTGTTTTCAGGATGAAAGTCTTAAGATAATGTTCATTATTAGGTTTCTATTTTTACTTATGTATTTAGCCAAGGACTCATATGGATTTGCAGTGATCCACAAACCAGCAGACTTCAGAAACTTTTCATGTTGACAGCTCTTTTCAAATGGTTGCATTCTGATTGAGGCACATTTGACTGAGGGCAAACATTAAGATGCTTTTAAAGTGCTTATGAATTTTCCTGGCTACAATATTGCAGAGGGTTTTGCCAGTGTTCTCACCACTTTGTTTATCTCATTGGTGTTGAAAAACCTCCCAGATGCAAGGAATGCACCCAGAGGCAAGCTCCTGCAGCTGGCCACCCACAGACCCCCACACACAGCCATCCAATTCTCAGTCCCCCATTAATTGGGTGTCAGGTGCTGTTGGATTGTTAATTATTGGGTAAACCCCAGGGTTTTGTCCCCCAAGGAGCCCAAGGTCTAGCTTGTTGGTATTGGAACCACTGGGTTGGTTATTCACTTTTCCTTGCCTCTCAAGACAAATATGAGCTCCATCCAGGGAATTATATCTAGTGGCACTGGTAGCTTAGGAAAATTTCTCATTTGGGATAAGAAAACTAATAGCAAGAATAATTTCCCTCATGGGGGAAGGAGAGTTTCTGGCCCAAAGGTGTCCCCAGCTCTTTCCCTCTTCTCACCCACATAATCTTCTCCTCATCCTGGGAAAGACAACTGTGTACTGCTCATCCCTGGAATCCTGGGCATGTGCCTTGACCTTCTCAGTCTTTTCAAGAGAAATATTCCTAATTCACAAATGCAGCAAAACTTGTTCCTCAAAGACCTGGGCTGCTGTTACTGAGAAACAAAGTAAAAAATACTGAAAATGGGGGCTGGGATTGGGGCTCAGCCATAGAGTGCTCACCTAGCACGTGCAAGGTACTGGGTTCCATCCTCAGCACCACAGAAAAATAAATGGATAGATTAAAGGTATTGGGTCCAACTCCAACTAGAAAATATATTTTAAAAAATAAATATTGAAAAGGCAATCTATCTAGCAAGTAGGGAAATGCAAGTTTAACTACACTGAGATTCCCTTTCACTCAAGTCAAAATGGCATTTATCCAGAATACAGTAACAATCATGCTCACCCACATGAGTGGGGTCCTAAGGAGAATAAGGTATATTTTATGCTTGGATAATTTTACCAAAATGGACTCTATGATCATGTATAACTAAGAAGAACCAACAAAATAGAAAAACATAAAACATACTAAACAGGACCAGAGGACCAAATTGGTAGCATCACACTCGGATGAGGAAATGTCTTTAGGTACATTACAGAATTTTCTAAATCGCTCCCCCATTGGATGCTGCCAAAGGTGATGGAGTCTGAAGGGAAGGTGGAGGTTCAAGGTGCTGCATGCAGAACAAAGGACCCCCACCCCACTTTTATCTGCAGGAGCTGGGGTCCCAGGGGGCAGGTAACCTCCAGGCCTCCATGATTAATTAAGGCAGAGAGGAGCAGGATGCATTCGAATCTATGGAGTTCTTAACCAAACTAGGAAAACCTGGAATTGGATTTCCTGGACTCCCAATCAAGCCCAAATTGTTTTTCATTAATAGACAGACCCTGGACGCCCCCTTAACGAGAAGTCTTCTCTGTATTATGTGACTTTTTGCACCACTGAATTGGAGGGACAAGACCAGAGCTCACTTTGGAAACACACTGGCTTTGTTTGCATCAAGACAAGCTGGTAGGGTCTGTCTTTTTTCTTTTCTTTTTTTCTTTTTTTGTCAAGTTCAGAGTATTCAGCTGATATAAGGATGCACACCTGGGCAGCGGGTCTCTGGTTTTTGGAGGAGGCAGGATTCCATTTCCTGGGATCCAGGGGACTGGTGGGAACCAGGGAGAGCACCCAGGGTGGCCTTGATCTGTGCAAGGCTGTTATCCTGTGGCCACCGCAGGCATTTCTCTCAAAAAGAAAGAAAGAAAAAAAAAACTGTCACATGCCTGTCATTGCAGTGTCTAGGGAGGCTGAGGCAGGAGGGTGGCGAATTGAAAGGCAGCTTCAGCAAAAGCAAGGTGCTAAGCAACTCAGTGAGACCCTGTCTCTAAACTTCAATCTAGGGCTGTAGAAGGGGCTCAGAGGTCGAGGCCTCTGAATTCAACCCCCAGTGGCCAGAGGGAGAGGGAGCCCGGGTGCAGCTGGGGTTTACCCAGGTCTGCAGTCTGGGGGTCTCTTCTGTGCTGATCTCCTTATTCTGCCTCCAGCGTAATGTGGGCTCCAGACACAGATTCAACTTAGCTGGAGGAAAGTCAGCTGTTCTGCTGCCAACCCAGTAGGAACCTCCTCCAGGGAGCCTGCCAGCCCCCCCCCCCACACACACACACCTTGAGCCTCCCCCAGCGCTGGCCATGATGCACTGGACAGTTCCCAAGGGGTGAAAGGCCAGTTCTGCTTGGAGAATTTTGCACAGATGAACAGAGGACAAGTCAGCATCCGAAGACGCTCTGGGTGGTCTTATTATAGGAGGAGGCCCAGGTGGTGAAAATTTCAAGAAATGACTTCAATTTCCTAACATCAAAACCCAACAGAACTTAGAATTCTGGTCACACTAAGCCTAACCCAATGCCCAGACCTCAAAAGGAAAAGAAAAAAAGCTGCACCCAAACCCTGCCATTCTGGCCTCCTTCTTGCCACTGTCACTCAAAAAGAAGGTTTGCTGGGCTCAGGCAGGGAAGAGCAGAGACAGACTGATGTCCTGTCCAATCAGAAGCCCCCATGCTGAGCGCTGTCCAATCCTGAGCACAGCCAGCGAACAAGGGGCGGGTCTCCGCGCTTGGGATGGGATTTATTTCTCCCTGGTCTGCGCAGTTGGCTTCCAGGCTTTGCTCAGTGCCCGCGATCCTGGTTGGCCCTGCCATGCAGGGGCTGAAGCTCCCCAGGGCAGGGTTGTCTGTTGGGCACCAGGAAATGGTGAGTGTGCAGTGGCATCTGGTGCCTGGACAGAGAGGCTCAGGAGGGAGGCTGGGCAGGGAGGCCATCAGGTGGGATCCACTGTGGCGGAACCTGAGTTGGCCGACCCCGACCCCGGGGGCTCTTCGCGTCCACAGGCCTGAGCCCATTGAGGACAGCGCCCCTCAGTCCCTGTGGCCAGCCGGGTGGAGAGCTTGACAGTGGCAGAGTCGCCTCCAGCCTCGCCATCCCCTGGGGCAGCCTCAGCCTCTGCTCCAGTCCTAAGTGGCAGGTGAGCTTGGCTGGCCAGCGTCTTCCTGGGCTGTGGTGATTGACAGGTAGAACCAGAGAATAATCAACTGCAAGCCAGGGGATGGCACACACCTGTCATCCCAGTGGCCGGGGGTAGGGGGCTGATGCAGAAGGATTGCGAGGTCAAGGCCAGCCTAGGCAAGTGGGTGAGGCTCATAGAGACTCAAGGAGACCCTGCCTCTAAATAAAATTCAAAATAGGGCTGGGGATGCGGCTCAATGGTTGAGAGCCTCTGAGTTCAATGCCCAGTACCAAAAAAAGAAAAAGAAAAAAAGAATTCCAATCTCCAAACACCATTTTCCTGCAGGAGGGGAGCTATGGTGAACAGGGACCTTGCTTATTCCTGAGCTAGTTTTGTGGAGTTTGTTTTTTGCTGTTGTTTTGTTTTGTAGTTAACAGAAGGGTGCCTTACCACTGAGCCATATCCTTGGTAGTTTTTAGTTTTTATTCTGACCTCGGGTCTAGCTAAGTTGCTGAGATTGACCTTGTTATGGTTTGATTGATAATGACTTTTCCCTGGCAATTAAGTATAGGATTTTCACATCCTCGTGGGTTCATGGGTGGACTTTATTGACGTCGTGATTCCTAGATGATAATTGTAACAGTACAGCTCCACAATGTACATGTTAGGTAATAACTCTTTTTCTCTTATAATTCAAAAGTTTCTTGGTTAAGTTTACATATATTTAACTTTGTGGATGAATTTTAGGACTGGGTGCTTCCATTAAGAGTAAAGCATGCTGGATTGTTTATGAGTGCATCATAGTTACACATAATACCACATTCATATGGCACCCGTGTAAAACTTACCCATGGTATTTTATACTATTTTTAAGCTGAATGTACCATGACTATTAATGTATTATCCTGGTCCTATGAACTGATTTCAGCAAGTCCCTGCGGCGGGGGTCTATCATATGTCTTTATTAGCAAAAGAGTTTCTACAAATAGTTAAGAAGCACTTAAACTCTTTCAGTTTATTGGAATTATTTTGTTTCCTATCATCATTGATACTATTTAATTTTGTCTCTGATAGGATTTTATTTTACATTTCTTGGGTTTCTAAAGATGTTGGATTCTTTTTATTCTCATTATTAAACACATGGGTATGTCCTGTACAAATTGGCAGCTCAAGTCTTCTTTCTGAATTTCTTCTGTGCTGGATTTCAGAGTGTTGGGACCATGAGAATCACCAGTTCGTGGGCCCTTTTCCTACCGAAGCGGGCTGGGATGTGCAGGGGTCTCAGGTTTTTCTCACTCCTGAGGTTTTCATTCTTTTTGGGGTGCATGGGGAGCATAGTGGATTGAATGCAGAGGTCCTTTCCCATAGAGCTACATCCCTCGTACTTTCTATCATTTATCTCCTGACGGATGCTGAGATGCTGAGTCTGGCCTTGAACTTATACCTCAGCTTCCTGAGTGGCTGGGATTACAGGTGTGGCCCTCCTGCCTGGGGCCCCCTGAATGTTCTAAATATAAGGGAAGAAAAAATGTCAGATCAATAACCCCGTCTCCCAGATGAAATCTGTACACTTGTATCAATGAATTCCTCAAATTCCAGTCCCCTGTCCCCACTGTAATAAAATAAGAAGCAAAAGTGTTGTTTTCTGTTTATGAGCATTTTACATAAGAGAAAAGTACACCCAAAACCACTTGACATTTGAAAAAATGTGTGAGTTTGTGTGTGTGTGTGTGTATTCCCTCTTTCTCTCCCAGGCCAGACACCTTGTCAGAATGTCTTTGGGCTAAGTGTGCCCCCTGTGGACTGCATGTCCCAGGGGTCTCATGCCCTCTGTGATATTTTTCTGGTCCTGGTTTGGCTCTGCCTGACACGAGCATCCCACACCTGGCTCATCTGAGTTCTCTTGAACATCTGGTAAATATCAGCCACCTATTGACCTATGAGCAGGTGCATTTAGGGGAAGTAGTTTCTCATTGTATAGGTGATAGCCCTGTGACTGGGAGGAGTCTCCTTATCCAGAAGCCTCTTCAGAAGTTCCCTCATCCTGGCTCCTGTGGATCCTGGAACAGTGATGGGCATGCAGCCATTTATTAACACACTGGTTGAAGTTCCTCTGGGAATGCATCCAGAGTTGTTGTTGTTCTGTTAGCTTTTAAAGAACTCCATGCTGCTTTCAAAAATGCCTGCACCAAGCTTATATTCTAGCCCCATGTGAGCAGGTCTCTTTCTCCATATCCATGTCATTGGAGGACTTGTTCCTTTGACTGTTAGATAGGAGCCTTTTCCACAGCTGCACTCAGACTGAGAAGCTGTCCTACTTGGCTGGGGGCTGAATTCCTGATGCAATTGGTTAGAACGCAGGCTGTCTATACTCACTGCAAGAAGGTGGTGTGAGCCTGTTCTAGAAAGAAACAGGGAGCTGTGCTTTTGACAGCTTTTGCTTCACTCCTGGGAGGGGGGATCATAGTCCAGGCAGGTGCTTGCACACTAATGTGAAGCCCCTCCTTTCTTAGATATGCACATGCACAGTTGCCACTGCTTCCAAAGCTTGGTGGGTTAGGATGGAGTCCATGGAATGGGAAAATATTGGGACCCTGAGTGCCTGGAGATCCTTCTTCCAGAAAGAACTGGCTAGACCTGGAGTTATTACTGAGGTACGGGGGAGAGGTCTCAGGCAGGGCTGCTGGGTGGACTGCATTTGTCCTGTCTACCCTTAGGGACTGGCTAGGGAGGAGCTCAACTGTTAGCAACCACAATTTCCCGATCATGTTGCAAATCTCTTCTAGGGATAAACTGGGACCCTTGACCTCACTCCCCTTCTACCATTGTCCCATGGATAAAGCTCATGACTCTCCACAGCCATCGAAAATCACCCCCTTTCTCTCATCCTGATACTTGTGTATATCCAGCTCTTTCTTCTATGAGCACCAGACAAATTCTGTTTCCAGCTACAAGTCATTTCGTGTCCCATGTGCTCTATTTGTGACGCCAATCAGTTTTCCTCTACTCTGGGTGACACTGGATTTTGGTATTCTGTCCCAATTATGTGGCACATTGCTCAAGGGAGGACTAATGCCCACGTGTCCCCCAACTTTGCATGCCCTTTGGATGGTAGAGATTTTCTGAGTGGTCCAATGCATAGGTCTCTCAGTCCATTATAACTTTATTTAAGAGGGACTCAAAACAGAAGTAGGTGTTTATTTCGTGTATCCATGTGTGAAGGAAATCCAGGAGCCTCCTATTCTGGTATAATTTTTAAACATAATCCTACTCAATATGTGCTTCTTTGGGATGCTGGAGTGTAATCCAGTACCATGCACGTCCTGGACCCAAGCCCTATGAGTGTTCTGCGCCTCCAGTTGCCACACCACCCTTCACGTTGGGTTGCCTTGTTCATTCACATCAAATCCTCTGCTAGAGGTGGTTGCATTTAGCTAGGCCTTTTAATTGCATTCATAATAAAATTGACATTTACATACATATGGAATCATCTATGAAATTTCTGCATTGTGATTTTTTTTGGTCCTCAAATTACTGCAATATGATAATTTTATAACATGCATTAGTGCCTGGTAATGATAGCTCCTGCTTTTGCTCTTAGAGTTCAGAATTCTTGACTAATTTCATATCAATTCAACCTTCCAGGAGAATTTTCAAACTGTTTGCTTTGGTCCTTTCTTCAATGAAAAGGAAACCATGGTGAAATTTTGATGGGGTGTTATCATAGATGAACCTGAGGGAAGCTGTCCTCTTTATAATGAGGAGTCCTATCATCTATACCCAGGATGTGTAATTCAGTCTTTTATGTGCTAATCTGAATTTGTATTATTTTTCAAATTCTGCAGATGTACTATTTAAGTATGCTTATATGTGAAATGTGACATTTATGTGACAGCTATATAAAACTGACAAGGTATTTCATAGTATTTGTCAAACTGTATGCAATATGGCAAACAAAATGTGGCTGATTGCCAGAAATGGTTATTTTCCATAGTTTATAATTTATCTATTACCAAATGGACATTCTCTGTCAGCAGGCCCTGGGTCTCGACTCTGGAGGAGTGTGCTGTGTCCCCGTATGAACAGATGCTATAGGGTCCACATCTGTTTCTGTGGACCTTTATGATAACCCCACATGTTCTTCAGAACTGTCTCAATTTCTGTTCATTGTGACTTTATGGTATAGTCCCTCCTTTCTAAAGACGTTGATTGCTTTGTGATCAAGGGACATTTAGATACCTGCTATTTGAAGGGGCTGTGCACGGCTCTTGCCTGCGTTTCTCTCACAGTCTCTGTTCTCCTTTCTTAGAAGAGTTTGGTTAAAGGTGAGGCAATTGGTTTCTTTCATCTGTCACTTTTCCTTGTTCTCTTTAATGGAGTCATTTGAGGAATAGAATTTTTGTTTTCATATATACAATTTATAAATTTAAAAATATTTATTCTGTAACTTTGAAAAGGACATTTTTTCATTCTTTTTTTCCTTTTGTGAAACTCTGGATTGGAACCAGGGTGTCCTATTACTGAACACTATCCTTAGTCCTTTTAAAATTTTTATTTAAAAAATTTAATTTTTTCTTAATTTTTAAAAATTACTACTGCCTATTTATTTTTAAATTTAGGCAGGGTTTCACTCAGTTGCTAGGGTAAGCTTCACAATTGTGATCCCCTTGCCTCAGCCTCCAGACCACTGGATATATTGGGTATGTAGCACCAAATGCATCCTATCTCAGTTAGTTAGTTTGTTTGTTTCTTTCTTTTTTTCTAGATGTTTTTTAGATCATAATTTTTATGGTTTTTATTATTTTTTTAAATACATGACAACAGTGGAATGCATCATAATCCTTATTTCACATAAAGCACAATTTTTCATATTTCTGTATATAATGTATGTTCACATCAATTTATGCCATTATACATGTACTTTTTTGCATTACAACTCTTAATACACATATATATCACAATTTTTCATCTCTCTTTGTATATAAGGTATGTTGACCCCCAATTCAAGTCTTCCATACATGAACTTTGTATAAAGATGTCCATCACATTCCATCATCCTTGCTAATCCCCTGTGCCCTCCCTTTCCCCTCTGCCCTACTTAGAATTCATCTATTCCTCCCATGCTCCCCCTCCCTAACCCACTATGAGTCAGCTTCCTTATATCAGAGAAAACATTCGGCATTTTTTGGGGGGGCGGGATTGGCTGACTTCACCTAGATTTACCTTCTCCAACTCCATTTACATGCAAGTGCCATGATTTTGTTCTTTTTAAATGATGAGTAATATTCCATTGTGTATATAAGCCACATCTTTTTTTATCCAGTCATCCACTGAAGGGAATCTAAGTTGACCCCATAATTTAGCTATTGTGAATTGTGCTGCTACAAACATTGACCTGGCTGTGTCCCTGTAGTGTGCTGTTTTTGGTATAGTCCGAGAAGAGAAATAGTTGGGTCAGATGGTGGTTCCATTCCCAGATATCCAAGGAATCTCCATACTGGCTGCACCAATTTGCAGTCCCACCAGCAGTGTATGAGTGTACCTTTTCCCCACATCCTGTGCAACACTTATTGTTGTTTGTCTTCATAATAGCTACCCTTCTGACTGGAATGAGATGGAATCTTAGAGTGGTTTTAATTTGAATTTCTCTGACTGCTAGAGATGATGAGCATTTTTTCATATAATTGTTGATTGATTGTGTATCCTCTTCGGAGAAGTGTCTGTTCGGGTCCTTAGCAAATTTATTGATTGGATTATTTGGGTTTTTGTTTGTTTGTTTGTTTATTATTTTGTTGTTAAGATGTTTGAGTTCTTTATATACCCTAGAGATTAGTGCTCTAACTGATGTGTGATGGGGTAAAGATTTCCTACCAGATAGTAGGCTCTCTATTCTATTTTTTTTTAATAAAAATCTTTAGTTTAAATTGATCCCATGTGTTGATTCATGGTTTTAATTCCTGTGCTATAGGAGTGTTATTATGGAAGTTGTGGCCTAATCCCACATGATGGAGATTAGGGCCTACTTTTTCTTCTATTTGGAGAGTCTCTGGTATAATTCCTAGACCCTTGATCCATTTTGAGTTAACTTTTATGCATGGTGAGAGAGAGGGATTCAATTTTGTTTCGCTACCTATCGATTTCCACTTTTCCCATCACCATTTGTTGAAGAGGCTATCTATTCTCCAATCCATGTTCTTGGCACCTTTGTCTAATATAAGATAATTGTAGTTTTGTGGGTTGGTCTCTGTGTCCTCAATTCTGGGCTATTGGTCTACCAGCCTGTTTTGATGCCAGTACCATATTGTTTTTGTTACTATGTCTCTGAAGTATAGTTTAAGGTCTGGTATAGCAATACCACCTTTGACCCTTTCCCAGCTAAGATTTGCTTTATCTATTCTGGTTCTCTTATTTTTCTAGATATATTTCATGATTGCTTTTTCTATTTCTATGAGGAATGCCATTGGGATTTTGATCAGAATTGCATTACATCTGTATAGTGCTTTTGGTAGTATGGTCATTTTGATAATATTAATTCTGCCTATTCAAGATCAAGTTAAATCTTTCCATCTTCTAAGGTCTTTGATTTCTCTTTAGTGTTTCATAGTTTTCATTGTATAGATCCTTCACCTCTTGTTGATTCCCAAGTATCTTTTTTATTGAGGATATTGTGAATGGGGTAGTTTTTCTCATTTCTCTCTCAGATGATTTGTCACTGATATACAGAAATGCCTTTGATTTACAGGTGTTGATTTTATATCCTGCTACTTTGCTGAATTCTAGTTCTAGAAGTTTTCTAGTGGAGTTTTTTTAAGTCTTCTAGGTATAGAATCATATCAATAGCAAATATTGCTAGGTTAGGTTCATCTTTTCCTATACTTATTCTTTAATTTCTTTCAACTGTCTAATTGCTCTGGCCAGTGTTTCAAGAACTATATTGAATAGAAGTGGTGAGAGAGGGAATCCCTGTTTGTTTCTGATGTTAGAGGGAATGCCTTCAGTTTTTCTCCATTTAGAATGATGTTGGCCTGAGGCATGGCATAGATAGCCTTTAAAATGTTGAGATAAGTTCCTGTTATCCCTAGTTTTTCTAGTGTTTTGAACATGAAGGGGTGCTGTATTTTGTCAAATGTTTTTTCTGCATTTGTTGAGATGATCATAAGGTTCTTATCTTTAAATCTACTGATGTGATGAATTACATTTATTGATATATGTATGTTGAACCAACCTTGCATCCCTGGGATGAATTGCACTTCATCATGATGAACCATCTTTTTGACATGTTTTTGTATTTGAGTTGCCAGAATTTTATTCAGAATTTTTGCTTCTGCTTTTTAGAGGTATTTGTCAGAAGTACACTTTCTTTTCAGTGTTTGTCTGATTTTAGCATCAAGGAGATATTGGCCTTATAGAGTGAGTTTGGAAGTGCTCCCTCTTTCTATATTTCATGGAATAATTTGAGGAGTGTTGGTGTTAGTTCTTTTTTGAAGGTCTTGTATCCATTGAGTCTTGGGATTTATTTATTTTTTTTGGTTGGTAGGCTTTTGATGGTATATTCTATTTCTTTGCTTGAAAATGATCTGTTTAACTTACTCAGTTTGGGTAAATCACATGATTCTAGACATTTGTTGATGACCTCAATATATTCTGTTTTATTGCAGTACAAATTTATAAAATAATTTCTAATTATCTTCTGTATTTCTCTAGTGATAAGGGTGATATTTCCTTTTTCATCATGGATTTTAGTAATTGGAGTATTTCTCTCCTTCTCTACAGTAGCATGGATAAGGTTTTATCAAATATATTTGTTTTTCCAAGAGCCAACCTTTCATTTTGAAATTTTTTTAAAAACTTAAAAATATATGGCAGCGGGATATATTACAATTCTCTTTACACATATACAGTACCATTTTTCATATCTCTGTATATAAAGTAGGTTGACATCAATTTGTGTGTTCATACGTGTACTCTGGATAATGATGTCTATTATATTTTACCATCCTTGCTAATCCCTTTCCCCTCCCTATTCCTCCCACCATACTGCCATAAATAGAATTCATCTATTCCTCCCATGCTCCTCCTCCCTACCCCAGTATGAGTCAGCCTCCTTTTATCAGAGAAAACAGTCAGCATTTTTATTTCGGGTTTGGCTAACTTCACTTAGCATTATCTTCTCCAATGCCATCCATTTACCTGCAAATGCCATGATTTTATTTTCTTTTATTGCTGAGTAATATTCTATTGTATACAAATGCCACATTTTCTTTATCCATTCATCCACTGAAGGGCATCTATGTTGGCTCCACGGTTTAACTCTTGTGACTTGTGCTGCTAAAAACATTGTGACTGTGTCTCTGCAGTATGCTGTTTTTCAGTCCTTTAGGTATAGACCAGGGAGTGGGATAGCTGGGTCAAATGGTGGTACCATTACCAGTCACTTTGTCTATTTTTATTTGCTTCTTTTGTTCCAATTTCATTGATTTCAGCTCTGATTTTAATTCTTTTGTTTTTTACTGCTTTTGGTGTTAATTAATTGTTTTTCCTAGGGCTTTGAGATGTAATTTTAGGTCATTTATTTGACTTCTCCATTTTTTTAAGGAATGAACTCCATGCAATGAACTTTCCTCTTAGTAATGCCTTCATAGTGTCCCAGAGATTTTGATATGTTGTATCTGAGTCCTCATTCACCTCTAAGAATTTTTAAATCTCCTCTTTGATGTTTTCTGCATTGTTCATTCACTAGCATATTATTTAGTCTCCAGGTGTTGGAGTAGCTTCTTTTTTTATCATTGATTTCTAATTTCATTCCATTATTATCTGATAGAATGCAGGGTAGTATCTTTACTTTTCTGTATTGCTTAGAGTTCCTTTTTGGCATGACATATGGTCTATTTTAGAGAAAGATCAATTTGCTGCTGAGAAGAAAGTGTCTTTGCCTGTTGAAGGATGAAATAGACTATGCATGTCAGTTAAATCTAAGTTCTTGATTGTATTATTGAGTTCTATAGTTTCTGTCTGTATATTGTTTGGAAGATCAATCCAGTGGCAAAAGAGGTGTGTTAAAGTCACCCAGAATTATTGTCTTGTGGTCTACTTGGCCCTTAAACGTGAGAAGAGTCTGTTTGAACATAGATGCTCCATTGTTTTGGGGGTGTGTATATTTATAATTCTTCTGTCTTGTTGGTGTATGGTTCCTTTAAGCAGTATGTAGTGTCCTTCTTTATCCCTTTTGATTAACTTTCACTTGAAGTCCACATCATTTGATATGAGAATGGAAACCTGTGCTTGCCTCCACAGTATATGTGAGTGGTAGGTTTACTCTTGGTTGGTGTACTGTTTCCTTCATTTCAAGGATCTCTGTTTTGTGTTTTTTTTTTTTTCAAAATCTCTATCTCCTTATTGAAGGAATCTTTTGCTTTCTGTATTTGCTTATGTAGCTCTTTATCAAAATGATCCTTTGTTGCCTGTATTTGCTCTAATGGCATCCTTTAATTCACAGAAAATTATGTACCTTCTCCCATTTATCCTGCTATTCTGACCATGGATTCTAATAATGTAGCATCTTTGTTTGGGGCACATTCTTTCTTGGTTTCTCATGTTGTTCATGCATCTTCCCTTTCAGCCCTGTGTTTTTAAAATATATAGCCATTTAGGCTTATAGTGTCCCCCATGGGTTTCAATACCTTTTTTTAAAAAAATTTATTTAATTTTTTTAAATACACAACAATAGTGGAATGCATTACAATTCTTATTACACACATAGAGCACAATATTTTGTATCTCTGTATAGAAAGTATATTCATGCTAATTTATGCCAATATATACATACTCATTTCTTTCTGCAATACAACTCTTAATACAAATATATATCACAATTTTTCATATCTCTGGTTGTATATAAGGTATGTTGGCACCAATTTGTGTCTTCATACATGTACTTTAGATAATGGTGTCATCACATTCCACAATCACTGCTAATCCCCTGCCTCCTCTCCTCCCCTCCAACCACTCTGTCCTATGTAGAATTCATCTATTTCTCCCATGCTCCCCCTCCATACCCCACTATAGTCAGCCCCGTTATATCAGAGAAACCATTAAACATTTATTTTTTGGGTTTGCCTAACTTCACTTCTCAAATACCATCCATTTACGTGCAATTGCCATGATTTCATTATTGTTGAGTAAAAGTGCATTGTGCATATATGCCCCATATTTTTATCCATTCATCCACTGAAGGGCATCTGGGTTGGCCCCACAGTTTGCTATTCTGCATTGTGCTACCATTAACAATGACATGGCTGTGACCCTGTAGTATGCTGTTTTCAAGTCCTTTGAGAATAGTCTGAGAAGAGGAATAGTGGGGTCAAATGATGTTTTCATTTCCAAATTTTGAAGGAATCTCTATATAGTTTTCCATGTTATTTACATCAATTTGCAGTCCCACCAGCAATGTATGAGTGTGCCTTTTCCCCCACATCCTTGCCAACACTTGTTGTTTGTCTTTATGACTGGAGTGAGATGATATCTTAGAGTGGTTTTGATTTGCATTTCAGTAATTGCAAGAGATGATGAACTTTTTAAAAAGTATTTGTTGAATTATTCTCAATCCTTTTCTGAAAAGTGTCTGTTCAGGTACTTGGCCAATTTGTTGATTGGATTATTGGGTTTTTTGGTGCTTAGCATTTTTAGTTCTTTATATACTAGATATTAGTTCTCTCTCTGATGTGTGAGGGGTAAAAATCTACTCCCAGGATGTAGGCTCTCTGTTCACCTCAGATTTTTTTTTTCTGAGAAGAAAGTTTTTAGTTTGAATCCACCCCGTTTGTTGATTTTTGGTTTTAATTCTTGTGCTATAGGCATCTTATTAAGGAAGTTGGGGCGGCCTAGCCCCATGTGATGAAGATTATGGCCTACTTTTTCTTCTATTAGATGCAGAGTCTCTGTTTAAATCCTAGGTCCTTGATCCACTTTGAGTTGAGCTTTGTGCATGGTGATAGATAGGGTTTTAATTTCCTTTTTTTGAAAATGGATGTCCAGTTTTTGCAGCACCGTTTGTTGAAGAGGGGTATCTTTTCTCCAATGCATGTTCTTGGCACCTTTGTCTAATGTAAGATAATTGTAATTTTGTGAGTTTGTCTATGTGTCCTCTATTCTGTACCATTGGTCTACTGGCCTGTTTTAGTGCCAATACCATGCTGTTTTTGTTAATATTGCTCTGTAGTATAGTTTAAGGTCTGGTATAGTGATACCACCCACCTGCTGTGCTCTTCCTGCTTATAATTGCTTTAGCTATTCTGGGCTTCTTATTTTTCCAGATGAATTTCATGATTGCTTTTTCTATTTCTATGATAAATGTCATTGGGGTTTTGATCAGAATTGCTTTTGGGGTCTTCTAGTTATAGAATCGTATTTTCAGCAAATAGTGTTAATTTAAGTTCTTTTCCTGTAGTTATTCCTTTAATTTCTTTCATCTGTCTAATTGCTCTGTCCAGTGTTTCAAGAATTATGTTGAATAGAAATGGTGAGAAAGAGCACCCCTGTCTTGTTCCAGTTTTTAGAGGGAATGCCTTTAGTTTTTCTCCCTTTCAAATGATGTTGGCCTTAGGCTTAATGTAGAGAGCCAGTATGATGTTGAGGTATGTTCCTGTTATCTCAAGTTTTTCTAATTTTTTGAACATGAAAGGGTGCTGTATTTTGTCAAATGGTTTTTATGTGTCTCTTGAGATGATCATATGATTCTTATTTTTAAGTCTATTGATGTGATGAATTACCTTTATTGATTTCTATATGTTGAACCAACCCTGTATTCATGGACAAACCCCACTTGATCTTGGTGCACGACCTTTTAAATATGTTTTTGTATTCAATTTGCCAGAATTTTATTCAGAATTTTTGCATCTATGTTAATTAGAGATATTGGCCTGAAGTTTTCTTTTTTTCATATGTCCCTGCCTGGTTTTGGGATCAGAATAATATTGGCTTCATAGAATGAGTTTGAAAGTGCTACTTCTTTCTCTATTTCCTGAAATAAATTGATGGATATTGGTATTTTTGAATTTCTTCTTTAAAAGTCTTGCTTAACTCGGCAGTGTATCCATCTGGGCCTGGGCTTTTCTTGGTTGATAAGCTTCTGATGGCATCTTGTATTTTATCATTGAATATTTGTCTGTTTAAATTGTGTATGTTTAAATTGTGTATGAGATGAATTATTGACTTTTTCTTCTTTTAATGAATGAACTCCATGCAATGAAGTTTCTTCATAGTACTGCTTTCATAGTGTCCAAGAGATTTTGATATGTCGTGTCTATGTTCTTGTTTACCTCTAAGAATTTTTTTTAATATCCTCCTTGAAGTCTTCTGTAACCCATTGTTCATTCTATTATACCAAATTGATTCACTCATTTAACTGCTTATAGAACTTGAAATATTTCAAGTTTTTCTTTTCACAAGGTGGAAGTGTCACTTTACATGTCTCCAAACATTAACATTTCATGAATATTTTACACATTGGGAATGTGTCATGGATGATACTTGAAACTAATTGTATTGTGCATCTCAATCCATCTCATGTATAGAAAGCAGAGAGAATAGGAACCAGACTGTTTTCAAAAGCTTTTTTACCAGTTTTTTTTTGTCTCCCTTGTGCACAATCACCTTATGAGAATATCTATGACACGTCTGATTTGCATCTGGAATGTCCACCAAATTTCACATTCACTGATGGCACAAAAATTAGGAGTTGGGCTTTTAGTCAGTGCTTGGGTTATGGTATATATCCTTCACTTCATTCTGATATGGAATATATATACTGTTTTTTGACTTAAGATATTTTCCATTATGTAATTCAGAGGAAAATACATATTATATAATTAAAGTCACTCTCCTACATGACAGTCAGTTAACTAACTCTTAATTCAAATTTAAAACTGAATAATGGTTTGGTCCATGTTCTTTTGATCTAACAATTTTTTTTTGTTTTAGGAGCCATTGACATTTGGGGATGTGGCTATTGATTTTTCTGAGGAGGAATGGGAATGCCTGGATCCTGCTCAGCAGAATTTATATAGAGAAGTGATGTTGGAGAACTACAGCAACCTAGTCTTTGTGGGTGAGCATAACTTTCCTTCAAAATTCCTAATTATCTTTATTTAGTTTTCTTCCATTGAAGTATATCTTTTGGGAACTTCTCCACAAGAATGTGTTGCAGATTTATGCTTTCAATAAGGAAGATGGGGTAGTTCTTGGTGCTGACAAGAAAATGTTAATGATGTTTATTTTCATCCTTAATGTTTTCCTTTGTTGGCATGATATATATCTTTCACTTGACATATGGTTGACTTAGAGGAATGCAGTGATGTCAAATCCTGTGGCCCACAAATAGCAGAGGACATAGTTGAGGTAGAGGCGGAAGCCTAAATTCAAAAAGGTTCATTGAGAAATTATCTAGCAGAAAATATTTTTGAGAAGCTTTGTATTCTTTCTCTTGTTATAGCAAAACCTGTCCTGTGTTTTGTGCTTTAAAATTATATAGTATCCTGCTTTTCCTCCATACATTCAAATTAACAACAAAACACTCCCCTTGCCTTGTGAGTGTCAATATTATCTGACAGCTCTTCCATAATTTAAAAAATATTTTTAGTTGTTAATGAATTTCCTATTTATCCATATATGGTGCTGATAATTGAACCCAGGGCCTCACGCATGCTAGGCAAGCTCTCTAACACTTATCTACAAATCCAGCCCTTCTTCCATTATTTGCAGGTAAGTTTTCCACATTTCTGGAGACCTCTAGGTCCACCCATTGTAATACATTACTGTCATAAGTCAGTTTCTCTAATCTTATTTGAACATTTTTTCACTAAAATTTTCTTATCAGTGTTCTTTCTGAATTGTGTAATGGATTTTCTGTGAAATTATCTGCCATGGAATAAATGTGAAGTTGAACAAAGACTGCTGTTTTGAGAGATGGTGTAAGTTTTATTTGAGTTAGAGGATTCGTAAAATAATACATCTGTGGATATTTACAATTTGGTTGTTTTCTTTTTCTTTTTTTCATTGTGTACAGTAGGATCCATGTTATAGACTGGGATTCCTCATATCAGTTAATTGCTTCACAGACTAAGATATATATGATTCTTGTTTGTATTACCAATAATATTATATGTGTTTTGCTTGTATAAATATTAAGCCTCTTTTGTCCATGACTTTTGTATTTTATCTTGATTGGCTTTTCATTCTGCACACATACTTTGAAATTGAAGTTTTCTATGTATAAGTGTAATGGGGATTGATGGCAGTGATACTCTTATGCTGAACTACACCCCAGGCTCCTTTTCACTCATATTTGGAGAGAGGGCCTCACTAAGTTATTGGAGATGTCTTGAATTTGCAATTCACATGCCTCAGACTTCCTAGTAACTGAGATTCCATGCATGCTCATCATTTGTGTATTGATGAGCTTGTTCTTATTTATACGATAAAGACCACATTATTTTAAATGTAGCTTTGAGAAATGTTGCAATTCTCTTTCTTTTAATTTTTATTGTAATCAAAATCACAAAATAAAACTTACGTTTTCCAAAAATTTTAAATATACAGTTCAGTAACAGTAATTCAAATTGTTATGCAATATATCTCTACAAAGTTTACATCTTAAAAAAAAAAATGCCTAGGAAGCAAGGGCTCATTTCTGTCTCCTCATCACAAAACTATTCTCTTTTTTCAGAAAGCTTCTTTTTTAGTTTAAAGATATAATGTTCATAGAATTCTGCAGTATTCTTTCTGTGACATTTCAGTTAACCTAGTGTACATACATTTTGTAAAACATATAATTAGAATAAATTCTTTGACTTCAAAGTTCTATAGTTTCTATATTCCAATATGGCTCATCGTTCTTTTCAAGGGATATTTGGTTTGCGTCCCCCATGATGGCTCTGTTGAATAACAATGTAACAACACTGGTGTGCAATGTTTTTAATTTGCTATTGATTTGAGGGTTATTGCCACACTCTCTAAGAACTCCGTCTACCTGACTCCATGTCTGAATTTACAATTGAATGCTGTAACTTTTAGTATATTTTTTTTAGCAGGGAAATAGTCTTATTTGTATTTTTGGGGATATTCATACAATTTAAAGATAGATTTCTCTGCAAAGAATTTTTTTTAACAATGGGAGGATGATGAATACTACATGGAGCCTCTAGTTAACTTTAAGTAGTATAAACATCTTTAAATTTAATCTTTCAATTTTGAACAACAGCATGCCCAAGAGTGTTGAATCAACTGACACATATTTAGGGATTTTTGAAAATCCCTACCACTTTTGACTTCAAATATTTATTCCATGTTGGTTACAAAATAACTATCACTTAAATATTTATTAACCTTTGTTTTAATATATAAAATTGATCTGACCAGAATAATATCCCACTTGTGATTAAAACAGGGATTCTATAAGTCTATAGTAGTTTCAAAATATTTTCAAATTCTTATGCTTTGCAATTACCATTTTGCTTCACTGTATTTCCCTTTTCAGTAAGTGCGGATTGATGTCTCTTAGTATGACAGTGATTCTTTGTTTTCAACCCTCTCAGTGTTTTCTTTGTGTGTTTGGGAAGCATGAAGTACATAGCAAATGTATTTACTCTTTATTCAGAACCTAAGGGAAAGGGTACTTTTCTCTCTTTTGCCTCTTTTCAAAGTTTTTTTTTTTTTTTAATTTACAACACTTTCTATGACCTATAACTGTTTTAAACTATGTTTTGTGTACTATAATTTAGACAGCCCAGGTTTTCTTCGATAACTTTTGTATGTGTCATTATTATATCCTTTTGCTTTCAGTATGTGTGTGTTCTTAGACTTAGAGTATCCTATAGACTACCTACAGTTGCAATATTTAGAGTTAATTCAGATATCCAAGTTTTGTTTTGATCAGAATTTTGTAATCTTGCATTTGCCAACAAAAAACTCTAAAAATGAAGAATCTACTACTCATACTTTTTATGAGTACCAACTTGACATCACTTTATTAAAAAACTGAATATATTGATGTGTCCTTTTAAAATTATATTATTCTTAGAGGTATATATGCCTTTTGACAGTATTGTTGTTATGCTTTTTTTCTTTCAAATTCTATTGCAAAATTACATGTTTTATGACCCATCATTACAATAAAATAGAATTTTTTGCCAAGAAATGTTTAAAATTTCATATGACTTATGATGGTGTGCACTTACATTTTATTATGGAGGATTACCTTTAGTACTTTTGGAGAACAGATCCAGTGATGATGAATAGTGTTTGTATTTTTATATGTTTAAAGTCTTCATTTTCCTTCTCTTTTGAAAGGTAGTAGCTGTGAATATAATGTCTTTGTTGATAATTTTATTCTTTCATCCCTTGACTATAGATAGACTCAAATTCCTTCCTGTCTTGTGAAGACTCAACAAAGGATTTCACAATTATATAGTTACACATTTCTAGGTGACCCATCTTTGTCTCTTGGATGCTCTCAGTATTCTGAGTTTTAAAACTTGGATTAAAACCTACTTTGAGTCTTTACAACTTGGAGAAAACTGAGCTGCTTGGATGTTTCATTTTTTCTATTTTCTGAGATGTGTTTATTAGTACTGGAAAGAGAACTAAAGGGCAATTTAGCACATTGCATTTTTTACTTTGGCCTTCAAATTTTGATTCACTAGCTCAACCTCCTATGTTGCTATGTACATCCACCCCTGACTCTTTCAGACGTTTTCTAAAGAAAGTCTTTAAATATACAATTTCTGCTTATTACTATTAACAATTCTTGACTAATTTTTATTCTGTTTTTTGTATGTTGGTTTAGTTCAGTAACCATATTTTAAATGATAATTGACTATTCCCTTTGAGTGATTCATAACTTTGCTTACAGTTGATTTAGCCATGCTTTTTGTTGTTGTTGTTGTTGTTGTTGTTGTTGTTGGTAAGCAGGAATCCCTTTTTGAACAGTCCCCAAATATTCACTTTTCATATTTTTATCTTTAATGAAACAAAAGAAAGTGGTAGATTTTGAAAATATCTTTGTGTAACAAAATGTATTTTCTCTACTATATTACTCTCCATAGTATTGTACTCATCTTGGATACTGCGAACACAAAGATGATTAGGAAAATCTTCAAAGTAATTTCTGTGTATATTTTTATTTGATTTATATATTTTTAAAGTAATGATGAACTTGGATTTAATAATCCACTCCCCTGCTGATATTATTTTATGCTGTAATTTCTTAGGTTTGCAAAATATACTCAGCCTAGTACAGTAAGTAAACATGTTTGTTATTTTTATTTATTACAGCCATGACTTCTTTTTTTTAATATATTTACATCTTTATTTCATGAAAGGACACTTTATGCCACCCCCCTCAAATTGAAGAGCAAATATTGTAATAAAGGCTAGTCTTTTAAAGTGAATACACTTGACTTTATAAAAACTTTCTCACTTTTCCCTTCATTTTACTATTGAAGGTAAATTTTCTTTTTTTATTATTTTATTTTTTTTAATGTTGGTTGTTCAAAACATTACATAGTTCTTGATATATCATATTTCACATTTTGATTCAAGCGGGTTATGAACTCCCATTTTACCCCGTATACAGCTTGCAGAATCACATCAGTTACACTTCATTGCTTTACATATTGATAAACTCATGTCTGTTGTATTCTGCTGCCTTTCCTATCCTCTACTATCCCCCCTCCCCTCCCCTGCCCTCCCCTCTTCTCTCTCTACCCCCACTACTGTAATTCATTCCTCCCCCTTGTACTGTTTTTCCCTTTCCCCTCACTTCCTCTTGTGTGTAATTTTGTATAACCCTGAGGGTCTCCTTCCATTTCCATGCAATTTCCCTTCTCTCTCCCTTTCCCTCCCACCTCTCATCCTTGTTTAATGTTGGTCTTCTTCTCGTGCTCTTCTTCCCTAGTCTGTTCTTAGTTACTCTCCTTATATCAAAGGAGACATTTGGCATTTGTTTTTTAGGGCTTGGCTAGCTTCGCTTAGCATAATCTGCCCTAATGCCATCCATTTCCCACCAAATTCTATGATTTTGTCGTTTTTTACTGCAGAGTAATACTCCATTGTGTATAAATGCCACATTTTTTTATCCATTTGTCTATTGAAGGGCATCTAGGTTGATTCCACAGTCTTGCAATTGTGAATTGTGCTGCTATGAACATCGATGTAGCAGTGTCCCTGTAGCATGCACTTTTTAGGTCTTTAGGGAATAGACCAAGAAGGGGAATGGCTGGGTCAAATGGTGGTTCCATTCCCAGCTTTCCAAGAAATCTCCATACTGCTTTCCAAATTGGCTGCACCAAGTTGCAGTCCCACCAACAATGTACAAGTGTACCCTTTTTCCCACAACCTCGCCAGCACTTACTGTTGTTCGACTTCATAATGGCTGCCAATCTTACTGGAGTGAGATGGTATCTTAGGGTGGTTTTGATTTGCATTTCTCTGACTGCTAGAGATGGTGAGCATTTTTTCATGTACTTATTGATTGATTGTATGTCCTCCTCTGAGAAGTGTCTATTCAAGTCCTTGGCCCATTTGTTGATTGGGTTATTTGTTATCTTATTGTCTAATTTTCTGAGTTCTTTATATATTCTGGATATTAGGGCTCTATCTGAAGTGTGAGGAGTAAAGATTTGTTCCCATGATGTAGGCTCCCTATTTACCTCTCTTATTGTTTCTTTTGCTGAGAAAAAAACTTTTTAGTTTAAGTAAGTCCCATTTGTTGATTCTAAATGTTAACTCTTGTGCTATGGGTGTCCTATTGAGGAATTTGGAGCCCGACCCCACAGCATGTAGGTCGTAGCCAACTTTTTCTTCTATCAGATGCCGTGTCTCTGATTTGATATCAAGCTCCTTGATCCATTTTGAGTTAACTTTTGTGTTTGGCAAGAGAAAGGGATTCAGATTCATTTTGTTGCATATGGATTTCCAGTTTTCCCAGCACCATTTGTTGAAGATGCTATCCTTCCTCCATTGCATGCTTTTAGCCCCTTTGTCAAATATAAGAAATTTGTAGTTTTGTGGTTTGGTTTCTGTGTCCTCTGTTCTGTACCATTGGTCCACCCGCCTGTTTTGGTACCAGTACCATGCTGTTTTTGTTACTATTGCTCTGTAGTATAGTTTGAGATCTGGAATCGCTATACCATCTGATTCACACTTCCTGCTTAGTATTGTTTTTGCTATTCTGGGTCTTTTATTCTTCCATATGAATTTCATGATTGCTTTCTCCATTTCTACAAGAAATGCCGTTGGGATTTTGATTGGCATTGCATTAAACATATAGAGAACTTTTGGTAATATTGCCATTTTGATGATGTTAGTTCTGCCTATCCATGAACAGGGTATGTTTTTCCATCTTCTAAGGTCTTCTTCAATTTCTCTTTTTAGGGTTCTGTAGTTTTCATTGTATAAGTCTTTCACCTCTTTTGTTAGGTTGATTCCCAAGTATATTATTCTTTTTGAGGATATTGTGAACGGCTTGGTTGTCCTCGTTTCCATTTCAGTGGATTTGTCGCTGATATACAGGAATGCCTTTGATTTATGCGTGTTGATTTTATAACCTGCCACTTTGCTGAATTCATTTATTATCTCTAACAGTTTCTTTGTAGACCCTTTTGGGTTTGCTAGGTATATAATCATGTCATCTGCAAATAGTGATAATTTAAGTTCTTCTTTTCCTATTTTTATGCCTTTAATTTCTTTCATCTGTCTAATTGCTCTGGCCAGTGTTTCGAGAACTATGTTGAACAGAAGTGGTGAAAGAGGGCATCCCTGTCTTGTTCCAGATCTTAGAGGGAATGCCTTCAATTTTTCTCCATTCAGAATGATGCTAGCCTGAGGCTTAGCATAAATTGCTTTTACAATGTTGAGGTATGTTCCTGTTATCCCTAGTTTTTCAAGAGTTTTGAACATAAAGGGATGCTGTACTTTGTCGAATGCTTTTTCCGCATCTATCGAGATGATCATATGGTTCTTATTTTTAAGTCTATTGATGTGGTGAATAACATTTATTGATTTCCGTATATTGAACCAACCTTGCATACCAGGGATGAATCCTACTTGATCATGGTGCACAATTTTTTTGATATGTTTTTGTATCCGATTCGCCAGAATTTTATTGAGGATTTTTGCATCTAGGTTCATTAGAGATATTGGTCTGTAGTTTTCTTTCTTTGAAGTGTCTTTGTCTGGTTTCGGAATCAGGGTGATGTGAGCCTCGTAGAATTAATTTGGTAGTTCTCCCTCTTTTTCTATTTCCTGAGATAGCTTGAAAAGTATTGGTATTAGTTCCTCTTTAAAGGTTTTGTAAAACTCTGCTGTATACCCGTCCGGTCCTGGGCTTTTCTAAGATGGTAATCTTTTGGTGGTTTCTTCTATTTCCTCAATTGATATTGGTCTGTTTAGGTTGTCTATATCCTCCTGACTCAATCTGGGCAGATTATATGACTTAAGAAATTTATTGATGCCTTCACTATCTTCTATTTTATTGGAGTATAAGGATTCAAAATAATTTCTGATTATCTTCTGTATTTCTGAAGTGTCTGTTGTGATATTGCCTCTTTCATCCAGTATGCTGGTAATTTGAGTTCTCTCTCTTCTTCTCTTCGTTAGCATGGCTAAGGGTCTGTCAATTTTATTTATTTTTTCAAAGAACCAACTTTTAGTTTTGTCAACTTATTCAATTGTTTCTTTTGTTTCGATTTCATTAATTTCAGCTCTGATTTTAATTATATCTTGCCTTCTACTTCTTTTGCTATTGTTTTGCTCTTCTTTTTCTAGGATTTTGAGATGAAGTATGAGATCATTTATTTGTTGGTTTTTTTCTTTTTTTAAGGAATGCACTCCAAGCAATGAATTTTCCTCTTAGAACTGCTTTCAATGTGTCCCATAGATTCCGATATGTTGTGTCTGTATTTTTATTTAACTCTAAGAATTTTTTAATTTCCTCCTTGATGTCTTCTAAAACCCATTGATCATTCAGTAACCTATTGTTCATTCTCCAAGTGATGCATGATTTTTCCTTCCTTCTTTTATCGTTGATTTTCAGTTTCATTCCATTGTGATCAGATAAGATGCATGGTATTATCTCTACACCTTTATATTGACTAAGAGTTTCCCTGTGACATAATATATGATCTATTTTTGAGAAGGATCCATGTGCTGCTGAGAAAAAAGTGTAGCTGCTTGATGTTGGGTGGTATATTCTATATGTGTCAATTAAGTCTAGGTTGTTAATTGTATTATTGAGTTCTATAGTTTCCTTATTCAGCTTTTGTTTGGAAGATCTGTCCAGTGGTGAGAGAGGTGTGTTAAAGTCTCCCATGCTTATTGTATGGTGGTCTATTAGATTCTTGAACTTGAGAAGAGTTTGCTTGATGAACATAGCAGCCCCGTTGTTTGGGGCATATATATTTATGATTGTTATGTCTTGTTGGTGTATGGTTCCCTTGAGCAGTATGTAGTGTCCCTCTTTATCCCTTTTGATTAACTTTGGCTTGAAATCTATTTTATTTGATATGAGTATGGACACTCCTGCTTGTTTCTGCAGTCCATATGAGTGATGTGATTTTTCCCAACCTTTCACCTTCAGTCTATGTATATCTTTTCCTATCAAATGCGTCTCCTGCAGGCAGCATATTTTTGGGTCTTGTTTTCTGATCCATTCAACTAGCCTGTGTCTCTTAATTGGTGAGTTTAAGCCATTAACATTTAGGGTTATTATTGAGATATGGTTTGTTCTTCCAGCCATAGTTTGTTTATTAACGCTATTAAACCTGATTTGTTTTCCTCTTTGATTATTTTCCCCCCTTTACTGTCCTACCTCCCACTGTTGGTTTTCATTGTTGTTTTCCATTTCCTCTTCCTGTAGTGTTTTCCCAAGGATTTTTTGAAGAGATGGTTTTCTAGCTGCAAATTCTTTTAACTTTTGTTTGTCGTGGAATGTTTTAATTTCATCTTCCATCCTGAAGTTTAATTTTGCGGGATACCCGATTCTTGGTTGGAATCCATTTTATTTTAGCGTTTGAAATATGTTATTCCAGGATCTTCTAGCTTTTAGAGTCTGTGTTGAGAGATCAGCTGTTATCCTGATTGGTTTACCCCTAAATGTAATCTGCTTCCTTTCCCTTGTAGCTTTTAAAATTCTCTCCTTATTCTGTATGTTGGACATCTTCATTATAATGTGTCTAGGTGTGGATCTCTTATGATTTTGCACATTCGGCGTCCTGTAGGCTTGTAGGATTTGGGATTCTGTCTCATTCTTCAAGTCTGGGAAGTTTTCTTGTATTATTTCACTGAATAGATTGCTTAATCCTTTGGTTTGGAGCTCTGTGCCTTCCTGTATCCCAATGACTCTTAAGTTTGGTCTTTTGATATTATCCCATAGTTCTTGAGTGTTCTGCTCATGGTTTCTTAGTAGACTTGCTGAGCTATCTATGTTCCTTTCAAGTTGAAATACTCTGTCTTCATTGTCTGATGTTCTATCTTCTAAGTGATCCACTCTGCTGGTAGTATTCTCAATTGAGTTTTTAAGTTGGTTTATTGTTTCCTGCATTTCTTGTATTTCTATTTGTTTGTTTTTTATTACCTCTATCTCCCTGTGAAATTGATCTTTTACTTCCTGGATTTGTTTGTCAATGTGATCTTTCATTGTCTGATTTTGCTGTCTCATGTCTTCCTTGAGACTCCAGATCATCTGAAGCATGTATGTCCTGAGCTCTCTATCTGACATTCCATCTGTTGCAGCTATTACCTCTTCTAAAGTTGAGTTGACCTGCATTGCCTGTGGTCCTTTCTTTCCTTGTCGTTTCATACCGCTGGCGTTTCTTTCTGCTTGGTGAAATTGTTGTGTCTTTGATATTTTCCCTCTATTTATTTATATTGCTCTTATATAGTTGAAAAATCACCCTTGCAGGGCAGGTAGTGGCTGTGATCCTCCTCCAATTAGTGTGATCCGTCTACCATGCTGGCAGGCCCTAGGTCTGCTTTGCTGGTCGGTCAAAGGTCCACCTACCCAGCAGGCGCCAGGGGCACCTGTGTCACTCCGTAGGTTGCTGGGCCTAACCTCCCGATGGGTTGCAGGTTCGCCTAGCTTGCAGGCACTGGGGGAGGGGCCGGTTCCGCCCCTCAGCAGGCTTTGGGCCCGCTCTGCTGGTGTTCACAGTCCTGCCTACCTTGCAGACACTGGGGGAGGGGACGGGCCTAGCCCTCAGCCATCCGCAGGACCTGTCCTAGTGGGTCCGGTCCGCGTTCCCCGCAGGCATGTGTAGCTGCTGTCACTTAGCTGGTTGCTGGGCCTGACCCGCCCGCCCGTGGCTTGCAGGTTCACCTAGCTTGCAGGCACTGGGGGAGGGGCCGGTTCCGCCCCTCAGCAGGCTTTGGGCCCGCTCTGCTGGTGTTCACAGTCCCCCGCCTACCTGCAGACACTGGGGGAGGGGACGGGCCTAGCCCTCAGCCGTCCGCAGAACCTGTCCTAGAGGGTCCGGTCTGCGTTCCAGCAGGCGCGTGTAGCTGCTGTCACTTGGCTGGTTCCTGGGCCTGACCCAACAGCCATGACTTCTCATCATCTTCGAGAAATTTTAAAAGAGCAGGGAATAAAAGAGAGAGAGGGAAGATATGGAAAGTGTGACTTTGACTATTTTCAACCAAGAAAACAATTGTATTATAATAGACAAAATCAATCAGTAGTCCCTATTTATGATAAAAATTTTATGGTCAATAGAAACCAGAGATTATTAATATCTGAAACAAAAATTCAATGTATTCCAATTATTTTGAGGAGTTTTATATGTTTTTAAGAATAAATCCACAGCCCTTTTTAAAATTAAAGGCAATGTGGAAAATTTGAAATCTAGCCCATGCATCAGTTTTTAACTTGGCCAATTATAAATGTAGCTCTGATTTAAAATTCCAGTCAAACATTTGCACAGAAAAGATATTGTTAAAAGTGATCCTTTTGGGAGTTTCTTTATAAAATATCCATTTTTCTGAAGCAAGAGATTAATTTCTCCTTGTGCCCAAATGGACAATATTAAGAATTGTAGAAAAATTTCTACTTCCCCACTATTTCTCAATGACAATTCTGGTACAGATTTCTGGAAAGTGCACTGTATAGATAATGCTAGAAGTAACACAATAAGCGATGTCTCTACGATGAGTAATGACCAGTATATTTACATTGGTTATAAAAATTATGACCATAGAGAAATCCTAGTCCTTTTCTAAAGGAAATTTACCAAGATGAAAAATGTAGGAAAGCCTTGCTTCAGTGATCAAAAACTAGTATTCATTAAAATATTCATAGCCAAGACAAAACCTGCAAGTGTAAGATATGTGAAAGGGCCCTTAACCACAGTGCAGAGCTTGCTTAATACAAGAAAATTCATAAAGAAAGTGAGCCCTATAGGTATAGAAGATATTGAGCAGGCAAATGCTTTGATATATTTTTTAAACACAGCAGATACTATGACAGTGATAAATACTACAAATTTAAAGGATGTGGAAAAACTTTTAGTGAAAAGTTACAACTTATTAAGTATCAGAGGATTTATACTGAAGGAAAGACCTGTAAATATAAAAGTGTGGGAAAGCTGTAAAATTTTTTTCAACTCTTACTCAACACCAAAAAATTTATTTTGCAGAGAAGACCTACCAATGTGAAGAATGGAATGCACTCAAGAGCTTTACTCAACATCACAGTATTCATACAGGAGATATGCCATGCAAATGCAAAGAATGTGACAAAACTTCTAATAAAAGCTCAAATCTTATTTGCCACCAGTGGACTCACCCTGGAGTGATGCCCTACATATGTAAACAATTTTGCAAAGGTTTGAGTCAAAAACCAAGCCTTAAAAATTACCAGAGAATTCATACTGGAGAGAAGCCCTTCAAATGTAAAGTATGTGGCAAAAGTTTTAATAGAAATTCACATCTTGATTGCCATAACAGGATTCATACTGGAGAGAAGACCTACAAATGTAAAGTGTGTGGCAAGAGTTTTAATAGAAACTCAAATCTTGATCACCACAACAGGATTCATACTGGAGAAAAGCCCTACAAATGTAAAGTGTGTAGCAAGAGTTTTAATACAAACTCGCATCTTGATCGCCACAACAGGATTCATACTGGAGAGAAGCCCTACAAATGTAAATTGTGTAGCAAAAGTTTCAGTCAAAAATCATCACTTACTTATCACCAGCGAATCCACACTGGAGAGAAGCCCTACAAGTGTAAAGAGTGTGGCAAAGCTTTTAATAGCATCTCACATCTCTATTGCCACAATAGGATTCATACTGGAGAGAAGCCCTACAAATGTAAAATGTGTGGCAAGAGTTTTAATCACATATCATCACTTACTCAGCACCAGCGAATTCACACTGGAGAGAAGCCATACAGCTGTAAAGAATGTGGCAAAGCTTTTAATAGCATCTCACAGCGTAATTGGCACAAAAGTATTCATACTGGAGAGAAGCCCTACAAATGTAAAGTGTGTGGCAAAAGTTTTAATACAAACTCACATCTCTATTACCACAACAGGATTCATACTGGAGAGAAGCCCTACAAATGTACAGTGTGTGGCAAGAGTTTCAGTAAAAAATCATCACTTACTCAGCACCAGCGAATCCACACTGGAGAGAAGCCCTACAAATGTAAAGAATGTGGCAAAAGTTTTAATCAAAAAATAGTACTTACTCAGCACCTGAGAATCCACACTGGAGAGAAGCCCTACAAATGTACAGTGTGTGGCAAAAGTTTCAGTCAAAAATCATCACTCACTTATCACCAGCTAATCCACACTGGAGAGAAGCCCTACAAGTGTAAAGAGTGTGGCAAGAGTTTTAATCGCATATCATCACTTACTCAGCACCAGCGAATTCACACTGGAGAAAAGCCCTACAAATGTAGAGAATGTGGCAAAGCTTTTAATCAACAACCATCACTTTCTCGACACCAGAGAACCCATACTAGAGATAAGTCCTATAAATGTGAAGAATGGCAAAGCTTTTAATATTGAAGGTGACATCTTACTAAACATTATAGATTTTATACTGGAGAGAAGTTTTACAATGAAAACATTGCATCAGTGTCTTTAGGATGAATCAACCCTATTTCACAGTAGTTCAACACTATTTCACACCAGAGATATGATAGCACAGAAATCATATAAATGTAAAATAGGTGACAGAGTCTCCAATAGTTGTTCACAACCTACTCAGCACCTCAGAATTCATACGAGTGATAGGACGTGCGGAAAAATTTTTGCAAAGCTTTTGGCCATTGATCAAACATTTTTAAAACACGGGAGGATTTATAGCATATAGAAACCCAAAGAATGTGTCCAAGACTGTAGTCAAATTTCGGACATTTTTTAATTTCTGTCCTCATATTTATATCAAATGTGGAGTAGCATTTTTCCAAAGTGTGTACCTTAGATAACAGCAAAATATTTACATAACACCTTGACAAATATAAAGATTGTATTAAGTTTCTTATCTATAGCACATCCCTGGAAGTTTTTGGGACTTAGGTGGAAAAAAAAAAACATTTAAATGTAGAAAATGGGTAATTGCTTTTGACATTTGCTGAAAATTTTCTTAACATCTTTAGCTGAAATTGTATAAATAAGGAAATACAAGTATAGAATTGTGCATCCCTAAAAGGATATAATTTTAGTATAAATCAACAATTACTAAAGAGTCTCATTTTTCACAACTGGAGAAATAATAATACTCAGAGTTGATTATTTCAGAAGTCTCTTAAGATTTATATGAAATTTAAAATTTAAATTTTTAAAAGCCTCTTAAACTTAGGGACACTTAATCAGTAAACCACATCCTCAGATTTTTTTTTTAATTTTTATTTAGAGATAGGTTTTTGTAAGTTGCATAGGGCCTCACTAAGTTATGGAGCCTGACTTTGAACTTGCAAAGCTTCTCACATCCCTGGAGTCACGGCATGGTCCACCATGCCCGTTTTACAGACATTTTTTACTTATATTTCATTACAGATGCAATTTGTTATTAAATAAAGTGTGAATTTCTTAATGTTAACCTTGTCATGCATTTAATGATATTAGTTCACAAATCTCCCACTATTCACTTTGCTAATGGATCGATGCAGTAGTAAAACGTTCTATTGCGTAAATAATCTATAACGTCTCCATTAATTATTTCATGTTTAATCAAGTGTTATTTGGAGAATATTACTTTTGTAAATTATATACTCTCTCGTTTGTAATTATGGGAAAATTAAGACAGTTATAGGAAGGACCTCGGGATACTAAAATAATGCCCAGATATCCCTAGTTTGAATCATGAGTTTAACATTTCACCTTAGAGAGTAGCAGTACACCCTAAGGGATCTACAACTCTGGAGAGGTATACAAGCTCTGAGGGAGAGGAGAAAGACGCAAGAGACTAGGAGCCAACGTGCCTATTCAGGCAATAAAGGAGGGTTGCTGAAGGGGGAAATAATCTTAATGTTTCCTGGGGAATCCACATGGTCCATAGGCCCATCCTGACTCTTGCACTGAAGATATCATGCAGTTCCTCATGAATTCTATGATGTTCATCACTGAGGTGACTATACTCTCCTCTAGTGTAGGAAAAACATCACAATTTGGGACCACTTCTTTAGTTTTGGATACCCAGTAGAAAAGTGTAACATGAAACATGTAAAATTATGACTGTAAAAAGAAAAAGACATACTATAGGAGCATTTATGTCCCCACATTTTTTATTTCATTATATATTTTGATTTTGTAGACCCTACGGTTCTACTTAATAATTTACAATATAATGTTTGTTATACTTATTGGATTATACAATAGATAGCATGTGTCATGGTCTCCCAGAACCCTCTGTAATACAGTTATTATAAGACACTATCAACTAATCCTGTCCCTCATCAGATCTTATAGCTCCAAGAGCCCATGACATCACAGACAGAGAAACACAATTTTGATTGAAATAAACCTCTAGACTCCCATCTACAAGTCCTGTTCAAAAAGTAAAAACACAATATTCTCTTCATATGTGAGCCTTTTGGGTCAATAAAACACAGCCCACCAATATTTCATTTAACTTTGTTTGGGAAAATAAATATTGAAATAAAATGATAAGTTCTAGGAGAATAATATTCACACCATTCTTTATTCCAAAGGGTAAATATCTAGGTTTCATGCTTATCTCCACATTATTTTATGCAGAAAACTGGCTTCATTTTACATATGAGAGTTTAAAGTATTTCTACGGCCAGGAGGGAAAATTCAGTCCTAGAGGTCTAAAGAAAATACTAAAATCTTCCCTTTTCTTGATTGAATTATGTCTGCAATCCTTGATGAAACAGCTAAAGAATGCTGATTTCTCAATACATCTGGCTGGGTGGCTCATTCATTGGAATCCCAATTTATTTAGTCATCTCAAGGCTCTCACTCCCTCCTCTAGGATCTGACCTGTTCTTGGGAGGACTTGGTGTTCTTCAGGGGATCACCAGGTCATGCAAGATGTTGGAATGAATCTTTCTTTGTTCTAACTTGTATTTATTCAACCTCACTTTCAATACAAGTTAGAACACGACTTCAGACTCTCACCTGTGGAGAGGATGCTCTGCCAGGAACTTCCCAGTCAGGACCCTGAAAAGCTCTTTGGGACTCCCCAGTACATAGGTTCAGTGGTTGGGTCTTCCTAGTCTGGCAATACAGTTGCCTATGTCTTTCCCTTTTGCTTTCTCTCTTGCTTTCATAGAATTACTCAAGAAACACTGTCTTGTATGAAGAGAGTGTCTTCCTTATCTATTGGATCTGACCTGCGAAGTTGAGCAGCTGCCCACATACTGAATGTCACAAACACATGTATGTGTTATCTTTCAACTGCATGATTTTTTATTGCATGGGGGAGGAAATTGAGAATGCTTTCTTTGAATGCCCACAGCACTATTCATAGTATTCATAACACTGCTATGTAATGTTTCCTCTCTGCTCAACTTGTAAGTATTGTTCTTGTGCTGCTTTGTAAAACAAATAGAAAAGAGTTGTAAACCAGAAATTTTGTGATTATAGCTAGTTGCACAGACTGACTTGGGCAACTCTATTTACCATTTTGTTTTGTATGGGCTCAAGGTACTCTTTTATACTTTTATTTAACGTTAATAACCTTACCATTCATTGAAGAGTTTTTAACTCACAAACCTTCTCGGCATAAAAATTTTCCTTGTCAATTTAAAAATTTCTTACTCTTTCTACATCCTGGGAACAAATTTTTACTCCTCACACTTCAGATAGAGCCCTAATATCCAGAGTATACAAAGAACTCAAAAAATTAGACAATAAGATAACAAATAACCCAATCAACAAATGGCCCAAGGACCTGAACAGACACTTCTCAGAGGAGGATATACAATCAATCAACAAGTACATGAAAAAATGCTCACCATCTCTAGAAGTCAGAGAAATGCAAATCAAAACCACCCTAAGATACCATCTCACTCCAGTAAGATTGGCAGCCACTATGAAGTCAAACAACAACAAGTGCTGGCGAGGATTTGGAGAAGAAGGTACTCTTGTACATTGCTGGTGGGACTGCAAATTGGTGTGGCCAATTTGGAAAACAGTTTGGAGATTCCTGGGAAAGCTGGGAATGGAACCACCATTTGACCCTGCTATTGCCCTTCTCGGACTATTCCCTGAAGACCTTAAAAGAGCATGCTACAGGGATGCTGCCACATCGATGTTCATAGCAGCACAATTCACAATAGCTAGACTGTGGAACCAACCCAGATGCCCTTCAATAGATGAATGGATAAAAAAAAAATGTGGCATCTATACACAATGGAGTACTATGCAGCAGTAAAAAATGACAAAATCATAGAATTTGCAGGGAAATGGATGGCACTAGAGCAGATTATGCTTAGTGAAGCTAGTCAATCCCTAAAAAATAAATACCAAATGTCGTCTTTGATATAATGAGAGCAACTATGAACAGAGAGGGAGGAAGAGCAGGAAGAAAAGATTAACATTAAACAGAGACATGAGATGGGAGGGAAAGGGAGAGAAAAGGGAAATTGCATGGAAATGAAGGGAGACCCTCATTGCTATACAAAATTACATACAAGAGGTTGTGAGGGGAATGGGAAAACAAACAAGGAGAGAAATGAATTACAGTAGATGGGGTAGAGAGAGAAGATGGGAGGGGAGGGGAGGGGGGATAGTAGGGGATAGGAAAGGTAGCAGAATACAACAATTACTAATTGGGCATTATGTAAAATTGTGCATGTGTAACCGACGTGATTCTGCAATCTGCATTTGGGGTAAAATTGGGAGTTCATAACCCACTTCAATCTAATGTATGAAATATGATATGTCAAGAGCTTTGTAATGTTGTGAACAACCAATAAAAATTAAAAAAAGGAAAAAAAAATTTCTTACTCTTTTAGGGTATACATGATAGTAGAGCAAATTTTGACATATTATACATGAAGTAAAACTCATTTTAGTTACCATAACATTCCTGAGATATACATGTTGTGGACCTTCCCTGGTGGTGTATTTATATATAAACATTGAAAACTTGTGTCTGATTCATTCTACTGTCGTTTGTATTTCTATTTCCCTTTTATTCCCTTCAATCCAACTTTGTCTAATCCACTGAATTTCTATTCTCTCCCCCTCCCTTGTTGAGTGTTTTAGCATCTATGTATATTATGTATTATATGTAATATCTGTTTCATTCTACTATCATTTCTATCCCCATATTACCTACCCTCCCTGCACTCCTCTGTACTTAATCTAAATAACTATTCTTCCCCCAGCCCAATTGTGAATTAGCATACACTTATTGGAGAGAATATTTGGCCTTTGTATTTGTGTGGGGGGGGGCGGCTTATTTCACTTAGCATGATATTCTTCAACTCTATCCTTTTACCACCAAATGGCATAGTTTCATTCATGTTTAAAGCTAAGTAATATTCCATTGGTGGGGGAAATTATATATATATATATCACATTTTATTTATCCATTCATCTGTTGAAGGAAACATAGGTTGGTTCTATGGTTTAATCTATTGTGAATTGTGCTGCTATAAACATTGGTGCAGCTGTTTCCCTGTAGTATGCTGTTTTTAAGTCCTTTGGGTATAGTCCAAAGAGAGGGATAGCTGGGTCAAATGATGTTTCCATTCTGGTTTTTCAAGGCTTTTCCATACTGCTTTCCATGGTGGTTGCACCAATTTGGAGTCAATCTCATGAGCAATGTGTGTGTGTTCCTTTTCACCCACAACCTCACCAACATTTATTGTTGCCTGTATTATTAATGATTGCCATTCTGACTGAAGACATTTGTATAAAATCTGTAGGTTCTTTCTTCACATTATTGTCTCTTTTGCTGAGAAGCAGCTTTTTAGTTTGAATCTATCCCCTTTATTTATTTTGATTTTTAATTTTTATGCTGTAGGGGTCTTGTTATGGAAGTGAGATTTTGTACCAAAATTCACCTCAGATTTTTAAATGGCATCCCAAGTTCATGAATGTTTCAGTTTTATTGTTTCTCTTACTATCTTGCCTCATAGATCTACATGTTCTAAAGAGACATGAAATGATCTAGCTTCACATACATGATTTTCTGATGACTTTTATTTTTCAATATGTAGCTGCAGATGGTTTAAAATATAAATCTATTATTTCAGACTTTAAATAAAGCACATCCATGCCTTGTGTAGGAAATATTCCATCAATAGATCAACATCAAATCTATATATATATATATATATAAAAGCCTGGATTCTAATGCATGCACATCCAACGCAGAGCTTGGCCCATAACACTTATTCTATTCTAGATCCACACTTTAGAACCTCCATGAAAGCTCTTATAAATCCACAGCCTAAGACTCGCTTCCCAGACATTCTTCTTTTTTGGGGGTGGTACGATGACGAATTTGAACTCAGGGGCACTCAACCCCTGAGCCATATCCCTATCCTTATTTTATGTAGAGACAGGATCTCACTGATCTGCTTAGTAAATTTTTTTCACTGAGGGTGGTTCTGAACTCATGACCCTTTTTCCTCAGCCTTCCAAGCTGCTGAGATTACAGGCAAATACCACCATGCCCAGCTCCCCAGAGAGCCTTCTTGAACTGGTTGGAACCCACTTGTTCAGTATGTTTTGTCCTAATCCTCACAATTAGAGATGAAATTATTTTTCTCTCTATGAAAAATCATGGCTACAAAGAGATTGGACTCAACAACACGTAATTACACAGCATGTCCACCTTACAACAAAGGTGTTGTATGCAATTTTCCACCCCTCCAAAGAGATCTTCTTGGCTCCACAAAGTTGGGAGTACTGGCCAACCTTCTGCCATGGCTCATTCAGAAGCCTCCAAGGAAGTGAGTGTATATTAGGGACAGTATTCCAGGTGGCACGTTTGTGATTAATGGGCTATGCCAGGGAGTAAGGCAGAGCCCAATGAACCAAAGGCACAAAACTTTCATGTGGCTGGTCCAGGATGGGGGTGCATGAGGGTATACTTTTCTTTGGCCCTTGATGTGTCTTTCCTAACTGTACATATGCTGAAATACTTGTTCAATGAAGTGCATTCTTTTTCTGATTTATGTTTCCCTCTCATGTGTCTTTGGAGGTCTCATGCTTTGGCAATTATTGTGACTTTCTTCTTCAGTTTTCCAACCTTCCTCGTCCCATCCATGTGGAATTTATGTCTGTGGATATTAGTTTTCATTTTATATATTTCCATTTAGTCCAAATTTCCATTACCTCTAGAAAAAATAAATGTTTAATTCATTATCGTGCTTGTACTTACCCTTCACATGTTGATAATGGCAGTGTTCAAGAACTATCTTCTGATTTCTATAACTGGAACATAGTGGGTCTGCTTGAAATGACTGTCCTTTCTTTTGACTCCAGATAATGGGGATCCTTTTTAATATAGCGCTCTAATGCTTTTATGTACATTTATATACAGTACCCAGGATATTGAGCCTGCTTTTTACATGGTTTTCTCTCAGAGAAGGTGGAGTTGATCATGTAGGTTTCTTAGAGTGGACTCCAGCTCGGACTCTGCCTCAGCTCTGACTAGATTTCATCTGCCTGTGATTTCTACAACATGTGACCTATAGTTATTCCTCTTATTTTCTTAATTTTAATATTTCACTTAGAGCTTGAGCCACAGGACTGACACTTTCGAAAGGATGACTTACCAAACCATCACTACCCCCAAGAAGGTGTGCTCCATGTACAAACTAGGAAAGAGGGGCCCATCACACATTTCAGGGCTTCAGGGAAATTATGGGGGTGCCAGGAGTCCCTCACATCAAAGTAGAGGCATTTTAGGTTGTGGGACATGTTTGGACTAATTTGATTTTAGGACCAGAATTAGAGTTATTTAAGTTTCCATATCAACATGAGAAAATAATCTCAAGATCCTTTTCCAGATCTGTCCAGGAAACTGTAAGGGTTTGAAGCCCAGATCTCTTGGATTGCTGTTATCCATCAGAGAAGACAATAAAATTAAGAGAGATGACATGTCCCACTGGGGAAGCCACAGTTCTGTGTTCTCCAGTGGGAACTTCTTGCCTTTCTATAGACAATAAAATTACAAATCTGCAGAGACAGAACTTAAACACAACCTTTCCATAAAACTTACAAGTGTTTGTGCTCTCCTCAGCTTATTCAGGTGACAAAGTTCCTCTGTGTCCTCAGATGCAGAGTTAGTGTGGATTCTAAAAAGGGCATTGGAGGAGGGAATTCAATCTACTAGTGAGCTTTTCAAGTAGCTTCTTTGCTTCTCAAAGAAGCAAACATCTTTAGAAGACAATATCCTTATTGCACCATACAGAACATGGTCCTCTGAGCTCATTAGGACTGTTGGAGCCCAGAGGACCATGTTCTGTATGGTGGAATGAGGATATTGTCTTCTAAACATGTTTGCTTCTTTGAGATCCTGCTAAAATGAGTCAATTTTTCTTATATGGAATGTCAGTTTTACTTCTTCATTTTTCAATGTAATAACTTCATGGGACATAACTTACATATGGTATGTCATGTAGAGATTTTAAACACTATACTTTGTATACTTATTACCAGGGAATTAATACGTTTTAATATTTTGATTGATAATCTTGTTTTGGTCATCTTCATAACTCATAGAACAATTATTGTTTGAGTAATTGTACATTTTGAAATCTTTAGAGGGAAATGATGTTCTATGTTCAAAACCTCATTTTATAGAATGGAATCTCACATGGTTAAGAACTTTCAGTTGGTAAATGTCAAACAAGGGACCGTGATCAAAAGGAAGTACATTAAGTCTTTTAGAAAATCAAATAAATGTGCTGGTAAGTCCAATTCATGGTGCCAAATTATAAGCTTGTGAATATAATTCACAAGAATTTGGAAGAATGTTTTTATGTATTAGTCCATTCTGTTTTAATCACTAAAAACATTTTGCAATATCTAATAATGGAAATGTGTAAACTTAATTTTGCTTAGAGGAACATTCTGGACAATTGAAATCCATCCTGCCCTGGTCACTTTCAGATTTTTTTTCCAAAATACAATTTTTTATGTCATCAGCATGCACAGATAAATGTGACCCCAAGACACACTGAAAAAGATAAAACAGGAAAGCTGAAAGCAGAACTTGACTCTTCCATCGCAATATGAGTCAGGGAAAATGGACCCTTCTGCAGGATCATGTGGATTTCCCAGTAACGAGAGCTTGGGGTCTGCAGAGAAGTGCTTGGGCTCTCTCATCCCTGAGGTTGTCCACAGAACAGAGTAGAGGAGAGTGTGGCTGTGGACTCTCTAATCAAGTCCTCCAGAGACCAATCAGGAAGCAGGCCTGATTTTATTATGCAGTTACCATGTATATGTACTCAGGCAGTGCCTAAGCAAAATATAGACAGCCACCAATGTAATGTCTGCTAACTGTCCTTGCAGTGAACAATCAAAGAGTGGAACTGCAACACATGGCCTTGTGCCCAGAGTTGTACCGATGTGGTAAGCAATTTGCCACTCACACGCCTAGCATAGGGGGTGGCCTGCCACTCAGACGCCCTTTACCTGTGCCCTATATGCAGTACTCCATGCACTTGTCCCCACAGAGAAGCACCTCTGGGGCTTCTTTCTTGACTTTAAAGAACAATTTCTCTTTTAGTTACCTTTCTCAGGAGAAATTTAAAATAATAGTAATATAAATATCATAGCTGTGTTAACCCTGTGCTGTATTTTCAAACCCTGACAATTTACAAAAGAAACCCATGGTTCTCATATCTACTTCTCACAAAGAGCTGCCATTAAGTAAAGTCTTGCCCAGGGTTTGCTCGTCGTGTTACTGGAGGGTGTGTTTTGCAGCAGAGGGGCTGGGTGATGTGTCGCCCTCTCTGAGGTGTCAGTCATTTCTTCCTAGTGCTATTTATAGATTCCCAGCACACAAAGAGACACAAGTAAGAGGTTTCTGCCAAGGCTGACATCAGTCCCAAGCCCACTTGCTTGAAGCAAGACCAGTCTCAATTCTCCATCTCCCTTTTGTCTCTTAGTTTATACAAAGAGGACATGGGGAGGGTTGGCAGTAGTGGTGAAGCTGAGCTGTGAAATGAGGACAACCCCAAGCTGTAAGTCTGCACATGTGTTGTTAGGGGTGACAGATCCTATTTACTCTCCCGTTATGAACAGGATGGTGCTCACACTGCATATGGGAGAAGAGATGCTTCTTCCTCTTACTTTCACCCTGGAATGTGCCCACCCAGAGGGTCCAGATAACCCTAACTTGCAGCAGGGTATCCTTCTCCTGTAATTTTCTCTACTTCTGTCCTGATCACCAGCTCGTGTCCACTGCCTGAGCAGTCCTCACTAGATGGTTGCAACACAGATGATGATGCATGTATCATACAGCCTCCCCTGAGTTTAGTGAGAGCACCATATATAAGATGACTCTTTCTTGGATCCAGATGCTAGAGGGAGTCTTTACTATCAGCTCTTAGAAACAAAACTTGTGATATTTTTTTTTAAATATCTTTTTTCATGTGTGATCTGTTTTTTCTCATCTCCTCACTTGGCCTTTCCTTCTTCTTACCATATGTGAATTCTTCAAATGTAACCTATTTCAGAAATCTGTGTTAGATTCCCTGTGATTTACATATTCTTCCACACAGAATGCCCACTCTAGTGGGCAGCTTGATTTCTCCAGTGCATAAAGGACATGAGTGCCCAGTACAATAGGGCATCCGTGGACCAAGGTGGAAGTGTCACTCCGTAGACCCTTGTTTGAGAGGTGTTTCTCAGATTACCTCCTTGATGTCAGAGAGCTTGTGTTATGTCTCATGATCTCCTGGACTATGTTGTGCCAGGCATAATGTGCACAGCTGGGAAGGTACATAGCTCAGGATTTCAGTCATCTATGAATCATTCCCTTCTCCAGGATGCTTCCTAACAACAATGGAGCCTCAGTAGGGATGTTACTATACATAATTCTTCACAACACTACCATGGTACATTTACACAATTTTAATCATGCTTGATGCGCATCATTTACTGATGATTGTGGTTCAAAACTGGAGCTAGCAGAATGACCAGACTGTGCTTTCTCCTGGCCACTATCTGTATGAAGATTAGTTCTCATTATTGCATGAAATTGTGTCCCTTTCTTTGAAGCATACTATCAGGAAAGGGTGTAAGTTCTTCCCAATACTTATACAGAAATTTACCATCAGAAAACAATTTTCCAACAGTTTCAAGGCAATGAATAATCCATTCATGAGTTGTTGACTATTACTGCAAATTCATGGCACCTGCACACTCCAGTTTGTATGACTGCAGATTCCTCAGCTACACTGACCTTAAATTCATCCAATGGCCTGGAGACCCACGTGATTAAAACATGTCATTTATTGAGTGTTAGAAAAAAAATTTTATATCTGTTATAAGAGACATTTGGCAAGGAGTGGCCAAAAGCAGTTAAGAGGGAAAAGTAACTCTTAGGTTTTATAGCCCATAATTTGAACTGTATAAGTAATTTTAGACTGTGGACATTCTAAAAAGTGTTCACACACTTTTCAAACATCAAAATGATATTTTACAAGGTAGAAGTTGCACAGATTTGATCACAACACATATTCAATTAAAATGCTGGATCCTATATGAAGATACAAATTAAAAATTAAACAATAATTAACACTTCAAGTTGCAAAAATAAACAAAGATGGCTGGAAACACAAATCATGACTCAATAATGGCCTTAAATGTTAGTGGCTTAAACACACCAATCAAAAGACATAGGCTAGTAGCCTGGATTAAAAAAAATTCCAACCATATTCTGCCCCCAGGAGACTCAGGAAAAGACATACTGAAGGTGAAAGACTGGGAAAACACATACCTCTCACATGAACCGTGAAAGCAAGCAAGGGTCTCCATACTTAAATTAAATAAAGTAGACTTCAAGCCAAAGTTAATCAAAATAAATAAAGAAGAACATCTCATACTGCTGAAGGGAACCATACACCAACATGACATAACAATCATAAATATATATGCCACAAACAATGGCGCACCTATGTTCAAACAAACTCTTTTCAAGTTCAAGAGTCAAATTGACCACAACATGATCTGGGGTGACTTTAACACACCTTTTTCACCACTGTATAGATCTTCCAAACAAAAGTTGAATAAAGAAACTATAGAGCTCAATAACACAATTAATAACTTAATTGACATATATAGAATATATATCAGACAGGAGGAGGAAGCTCGGCACCATGCCAGGCCAGAGGTACGAGGAAGGCTGGCCCTGCTGCAAGCGTTAGTCTGGAGGAAGCCCATCAACCCTTAAAACCCAAAATCAAATTTTTAATCATTTAATTTTAACAGTTTTCCCATTTTGTTGCCATGATCTTTTTTGCATTTTATTTTCACCTTTACTGTTTACTTTGCAGTGAACAATTCTTTTGTTAATACTTTCATTTAGATTATTTTCCTATATTTGTGATTTTAACACTGCTCGTTGCTACTGTATATAATTTAAATGATTTAATGTTGACCATGACATTATTGAACTAATTCTAATGTTTCATTAGTTTATGGAAATTGATTAGAAACATTATAAAAATAATAGTATCATCTGCATATGCTATTTTTGATGAAAATCCTGTTTAATATTCTCAAACAATATTTAGAAGTCAGGAAAGCAAACATTTTTATCTTTTTCTAAAACTAAATTGTGAAACACTTCAGTTAACACCTTTAAATATGAAAACAGTTCATAGCTGCCCTTAAGTGGATTGAAAAAGAATTTTTCTCTGGTCATAATTGGCCATAAGTTTTAGAGTAATTTGACGAGTGATTTGCCAAAACATTTGCTCTATCAAAATGATTTTTGGAAACTTCCCATATGACAATGTCCCTCTTGGTCATGAAGTCCAATCATTCTTTTTGTTGTTGTTCTCAGTTTTCTAGGGGTTTTGAATATCTGCATCAACATCTATAAAAAGATGGTCTGCAATTTCCATTGTTATGCTGTGTTAGCTGGTATTTCTGGCCTTACAGAAAGAATTAGTTAATTTTCTTCTTCTACATTTAGACGTGATCATGAATTATGGTTACTGATCCTTATTACATGTTTCATAGAAATCACCCATGAAGGCTCCTTTTTAAAAATGTGATTACTGTTTGGTTTTTTGGTGGGTCAATTTTTAGAGCTGGGTTTTCGCCAGGTTGGCCTCAAATTCCTTAGCCTAAATCCTCTTCTTGCTGTGGTCTCAAGATAGTGAAAACTAGTGGCATGGGCTCCCGTATCAGCATAACTGCAAGTATTTTTTGAGCAGTTGTAAACTTAAATGTTGATTTGTAGGTCTATTTTACATTTCTTCACATCTGGGTCTACTAATGTGTTCTATTGATTTCTGAAGTAATTTTCAAAGTTGATGATTATCTAGCAATTTATCTATATTTGGTTGTTTTCCAAACTTGAGATTTTCTTGGCAATTAACATGGAATAATGAGGAAGCATAATGTGGGAAACTGAGAACCTGGCATTTTGCTAATTGATCTCAAGATGCCCCATGAAGAATGGAGAGTGTGCAACCATAATCCTGTGAAACAAATAAAGCCGAAAAGCTAAATTATCATTTTATGTAGCCTAATACATGATCTTGAGTAACTTTCATATGTCTTTACACACTTGTTTAATTTTTAGGGCAGAATCCAAGTATTTTATCATATTTAAATTAGGATATGAGTGGTTTATATTAAATTTTGCTGAGTTGTGTAAGTTTCTTATATTTTGGATGTTGAGTTTTTTCAGACATGGGGCTAGAATCAGTTTTCTTTAACCCGGTCTACCTTACATTTTATTGATTGATTCCTTTGCTGTATAGAAGCATTTTTAGCTTTATATAGTCTCAGCCATTTTTCCTTGCACAGTCTCTGCATATTCTATCTAAAACCATTGCCAATACCAATGGCAAAAAAAAAATTCTCATTTTCATCTGGAATTTTTATGCTTTAGGTTATATCACAATGAGATATAACCACATGCTTGTGGGCTCAATCCTCAAAATGTTTGTAGGTAATTCATACTGCAGAGGATATGCAGAAAAGGAAACACTTGGACATCCTTTCCAGGAATATGAATTTGAATAGACGTTAACAAAACTATAAGGGGGTTTCTCAAAAAATTATAACTAGAGATGCAATATGACCCAGACATTGAGAATATGCCTCTATTTTTAAGATTTTTTGGAAAAATAGAATACACAAAATATGTACATGTGTATACAGAAGAGAGTTTTATTTTATTTACTCACATAATCATGGAAGTAATAGTTACCAAATGTTTGCCTGCAGGATGGTAATACTGGGAAACTGGAAACAGCTCAGTCCAAGAAGCTGGAAGGTTCACAATATGAGGAAACAAATGAAGCAGCTGTGGTCCAAAACAGAGGACTTAAATGATCCTGGTAGATGAAAAAACAAATAACCTGATCAACAAGTGGGCTAAAGGACCTGAACAGACACTTCTCAGGAGAGGATATACAATCAATAAATATATGAAAAAATGCTCATCATCTCTAGGGATTAGAGAAATGCAAATCAAAACTATTCTGAGATGTCATCTCACTAAAGTCAGAATGGCAGCTCCTATGAAGACAAACAACAATAAGTGTTGGTGAGGATGTGGGGAAAAGGTACACTCATACACTGCTAGTGGGACTGCAAATTGGTGCAGCCACCATGGAAAGTAGTATGGAGATTCCTTGGAAATATGGGAATGGAACCTATGTTTGACACAACTATCCCTATCTTCATTCTAAGCACAAAGGTTTAAAAACATCATACTACAAGGACACAGCCACATAAAAGTTTATGGCACCACAATACACAATAGCTAAACTATGGAGCCAACATAGATGCCCTTCAGTGGATGGATAGATTTAAAAATGTGGCATATATACACAATGGAATTTTACTCAGCAATACAAGAATAAAATCGTGGCATTTGAATGTAAATGGATGGAGTTGGAGAAGATAATGATGAGTAAAGTTAGCCAATGCCTCCCCTCTAAAATAAAAAAAATGCAGAATATTTTATATTTTATTGACATAGGAGGCTGACTCATAATGGAGTAAGAAGGGGGAGCATAAAAGGAATAGATGAATTCTAGATAGGGCAGAGGGGTGGGAGGAAAAGAGAGTGGGAAGGGGATTAGCAAGGATGGTGGAATGTGTCATACATCCAAAATACATGTATGAAGACTTGAATTGAGTGTCAACATACATTACATAAAAAAGATACAAAAATTGTGGTATATATGTGTATTAAGAATTGTAATGCAAAAGAAAAAAGAATTGCATTAACTTACATTAGGTTGAGGAAAGTGAAAGGAGGGGAAGGCAGGGGATGTGGGAATAAGAAACAGAATGAAACAGACATTATTACTTTATGTATGTATGTGACTGTGTGACCCATGTGATTCTACAATATGTATACTCAGAAAAAATGATAAATTATATCCCATCTATGTATGATATATCAAAGTACATAAATGCTTTCTACTGTCATGGGTAATTAATTAAAACAAATAAAAATTTTAAAAAGACCCAGGTAGAGCCAATGGTGCAAGTACCCAAAGGGGACTTCAAGAAGCTTGGAGCATAAATGAGTGACTGCTTCTCTTGCTTTTTTCCAAATCAAACCTATTGAACACCTATATATATATATATGTTCATTACAGGTATTCCCCAGGCTTTCTGACTCAGCCTTTTGGAAGCACACTCACAGACACCTGGAGAGATCTTCCACACCAATTCTCTGGGTATATCAATCCACTCAAATGGACAGCTGACATTAACCACTTCAACAATTGAAGGAAATAAAATCCATCTTTAGGAATATCTACCCTCCCAAGTTAACTTCAGTAATATCCACAACCTAAATTTCCAAAGAGTAACTCAGGAAGAAGAACCTATGGTATGTTACAGATAATAGCAAAAGAGAGATTTATCATTGTGTTTACACACAAATATATCAACATACATATATAACCTTTTAAGTTTTTTTTTTTTTTTACGATTATTTTGAGACAAGATATTTTAAGGTGCAGTGGGTGTCACCAAGATGCGAGGCTGGCTCCAAGATAGTGATTCTCGAGTCCCTAACATGACAAAAGAAACGTGCCTCCACACCTCACTTATTACTTAACTTTAAAATAAGGATGATGTATATGGCAGTGTTGCCAAAATGTGAAGGCCAGCCTTAGTAGTTTGGTAACAATGTCTTAAAACTAAAAAAGAAAATGATGGTGGATCTCTGTCACAGGTAAGGCAACCCTGGGTCGAAACCCCAGAAACAAAAGAATATTCTCCATTAACACACACAAGCTGGAGGACTTTAGGCTAAGTGAGATGATCCAGATGCAGAAGTACATTGTATACTCTATGTTCAGAGCCTGGAAGAAAATAGAATGGATGTATAGGGAGAGCCGGGTTGATATCAGGGAGGATCATCAATAATATCGCATCATATACTGGAAATTCCAAAAGACAGTAGGATTCTGTTTTTAGTGCAGAATTTGATAATTATGAGAGATGGTGGGTTTTATCATCACATAGCAATTGCACATACTAATGGGATTCAGTGTGATGTTTATATATATGCAGATACATGTATTCATAATATCCAAACAACCTCTTCTGACCTTGATGCCCCTCACAAACTCCTCAGCCATACTAAACACTATTGTACTTGCACATGATATTATATTAGTTAACATATGAGATGTGACACTATTGTGTATTTCTCTACTGAGCATGACATCATCCAATTTCATCTATTTTGCTGACCATTAGAGGAGTTTGTATTGATGGCTGAGTAATACACCATGGTGAATATATAATGTACTTTCTGGTGGATATGTTCAATTGCTTACCTACATTACTGGCTTTTCTCTATATCAGCATTGTTAAACATACTATTATTCAACTTGAATTTATGTAACAAAAGAAAGCAACAACTACAAAAGAATGAAGAACCTGGGAGCGGGGGCACATACCTGCAATCCCAATGGCTTGGGAGGCTGAGGCAGGAAATCCACGAGTTCAAAGACAGACTCAGAAAATTAATAGGGAACTATACAACTCAGTGAGACCCTGTTTCTAAAAAAAATTAAACACGACTGGGGCAGTGGCTTTGTGGTTGAGTGATACTTGGACCTATCCCTAGTATACCCCCCCCAAAAAAAATAAGAGAATAAAGAAACTAGAAAACTGTGTCCTAACCTGATTTTATCAAATGAAAAGAAGCCAAGGCATAAGAAAAATCATGTTCTTTAAGTTTGTTAATATAAAGTTAATAAGCTCTCTCTTTGGGTCTGTCACAAAGTGCAATATTTTGAGAGCATTCAGTAGGTTATATTACATGAAAAACTTCTCTTGTGCAAATAATGAAATAAAACCTTAGCCAGGTGTGGTGGTGCATGACTGTAATCCCAGTGTCTCTTGAGGCTGATACAAAGCCAGCCTCAAGAACTTAGGGAGGGACTAAGCAAGTCAGTGAAACCCTGTCTCTAATTAAATTACAAAAAAAGATCAGGAATGTTGCTGAGAGGTTGAGTGCCCCTGGGCTCAATCCACAGCATTAAAAACAAAAACAAAGATAAAAAAGAAATAAGACATTAGGCTGCTGAACATTTATATTTTCAGTGTTGCAAATATTTGGCTCAATACTCTCAAGTTCACTTCATCCATCAATTTATAATTGAAATCTCTAATTATTTGTTTGTGTGAGAAAAGAGACAGAGATGTTCCTGAAGTCTGCCATTGCTTTGCTAGTTTCTGCCATAAGCTAGGCAAAGATGTGCCCATTGTGATCCCCAGGGTACTGTGGCTCAGTCCTTTAAATTCATGCAAGGATGCACCTTGAGGAGTGGATGTTGACTTGACTGCTAAAGTGGGGAAGAGGTAAAAGGGAAGTAATGTGTGTGGGAGTGTGGGTGGGATGTGATAATGATGGCTTCTGACCAAGTCCTACCCATGATCATCTTTTTAAAATGTAAACAGTAAAATGGTTTATTTTCTTATATATCTTCTGGGATCCTGATCCTACAGTTAAATGTGAGGGACCCTATTCTCCATACCCAGCTACCTTAGCATTGTATTTCTCAATCTGATGCCTCACAATTTGAAATACCTATTCCCCCTTCCTCAGAGCCTTGACCTCATGTCTCTTTTGCTTATATTTTAAATATCTTAGAAATCCTCAAATACTAAGTTGCAGGTGAATCCGCAGTTGATGTTCCTCTTTCAAGGATAAGGATAGACATTTTCTCTCATTGTGTCCTCTACCTTCTACTCACAAAATGGGGACATTATTCATTTTTGCAAACCTAGATATTATCCTGATCCAACCTGTAATATGAAAGTCAAGAATTTAATCCCTGGGTCTGGGGTCAGGGTTAGAGCACCTGCCTAGCACATGTGAGGCACTGGGTTCAATCCTCAGCACCATATAAAAATAAATATATAAAATAAGATACTCTGTCCACTACAACTAAAAAAAAAACAAAAAAACTAATCCCTACCAGGGTTGTGATGGCACATGCATGTAACCCGAGCTGCCCTGGAGGTCAAGCCTTGAGGGTCACAACTTTGAGTCTAGCCTCACTAACTTGGCAAGACCATATCTCAAAGAAAAATAAAAATGGGATGATGAGAGAGCTCACTGGTAGACCATATCTAAGTCCTGTCCTCAGGATCACAGGGGAACGTTTTTAATTCCTACCTTTTTTCTATGAGTTAAGGTCACCACAAAAAAGAAGATGGCTTAGGGATAATGGTATATTTTCTAAAAACAAGCCATGTTAAGTGTTCAAGTGTTCACATTTCTTGAAAAATCCCCAAGTATTTTGCTTTTGATATTATGGACAGTAGAACTGTCTTTAATTTTATGTTTGCTACTTATTTTCTTATGCACATAAATAACTGATGATATTAAATTTTATTACTGTTCTGAACTCATCTGTTGCTTCTAATAGTAATTAGTGAACTCCTACATTAAAAATTTCCACTTAAAATCCACTACTACCTCATACCTCATATTGGAAAACCACAAAAGTTAGACAGCAAGAAACGGAAGTAAGTTGCACTACCCCTTTGACAAAGGAAAAGATACTGGTGAGAATCTCAGAAAAACTCTATTCCCTAAATGTCAGAAACCAAGAGAAAAAGACCATAATCTCCGACAAACTCACATGATTTTATTCTTTTATTGCTGAATAAAATCCCATTGTGTATATATAATGCATATTTTTTAATCCATTCATCCACTGAAGGGCATCTAGGTTGTCTCCACAGGATATCTGGGTAAAATGGTGGTTCCATTCTCAGATTTCCAAGGAATCTTCATACTGCTTTCCATATTGGCTGCACCAATTTGTAGTCCCTCCAGCAGTGTATGAGTGTACCATTTTCCCCACATCCTCGCCAACACTTGTTGTTGTTTGTCTTCATAATAGCTGCCATAATAAAATTTTTATTATAGTAAAATTCACAAAGACACACACACACACACACACACACACACACACACACACACCCTCGGGTTTTGCTTTGGTGTCTCTGGACAAGACCATGTGGACTAGGAACCTACAAACACGATGTCATCCTACTGCCAGTTAAGAGTGGGAATTGGTCCATGGGCAGACCTCTGGAATCACCAACAGCATCTCCCATAAACCTAAGGATCGAAGGGGTGTGGGGCCTAGAGATGTCAGAGAAGACTCACTGTTTTCCTCCCCCCTTTTTGATAGTGATTTCTGGGCCAATAAACTTTGCTCTACTTTGATTACATTTTTTGTATTATCTAAAACTCACTCTTGCAAGAACACAAGATCCAAGAAACACAACATAACCTTTGTATCTCTTGGATACAAAGAGCAGCAACAATGTCAGATTTTTTATTGCTTTACTTATTTACTCACTTCATTTTATCTATTTATTAATACAGGTGGACACCAGAAACAGCTCTAGGTCCTGTTGGAAGGTAACAGTCACATACCTACACACAGCATCCTAAGGGGAGACTGTGGAAACAGGAATTCTGAACCTTCATTGTTCATGAAGACTCACCCAGTGTCAGAACTTTGAATATTTTATTTTGAGGCAGGGCCTTGCTAGGAGGCCAACTGTGGCCTCTGACTTGATATCCTCCTGAAGCAGCCTTCCAAATCCCTGGCCTTAACGACATGTGCTACCAAACCTTGTAAAAAAAAAGTGCATAGCTGCTAGTTACCTCCCTCCAGTGATATATGTGATTTCAGACCCCAAACAATAAAAAACTCACACAATTACAACCTCAAGTCTGACTTTTGCTGTGTGAGGTTCTGTAATGCGAAGGGATTTCAGGGAGAGAGATGGACATCAGCTCAGAAAAAGTAGGTTCCTTGGTTTTCAAAGCAGAAAACAACTTCATCATTGTCAGGTGCGTGAACAGACCTATTTAGAAAACAGATGCAAATTCAGGAAAGAACATGAGGGGCCAGGGATTCAGTGAGGTTGGTCGTGTGCTTGCCCTGCATGCACAAGGTCCTAGATTCAATCCCCAGCACCACAAGAAGAAAGAAAGGAAAAATGTGAGAAAGCTCTAAAGGGAGAGACAGCAAATACGTGGTCTGAGGTGTTGCTATTTGAAGAGGGACATTTAAGTGGGGCTGGACTAGAGATGGGGCCAGAGCAGAGTTCTGTAATTTCTCACCCATTTTTCTATGCTTGCTCATATCATGCTAGTATATGGGGGTCCAGGAAGCTGGTCTAGGAGAAATGCTCCATTGCAGGGAGTTGCTTTTCTTTTTTATTTTAAATCTGATCTTTATTTTTTAAAATAGTTTTTATTTGGACAGGATACCTTCATTTTATATATTTCTTTTTTATGTGGTGCAAAGGATCTAACTCAGTGCCTCACAGGTGCTAGGCAGGTGCTCTGTCACTGAGCCACAACCAGGGCCCTTGTTTTTAATTACAAGTTTTGTGGGCATTCCTGCATTCTGATTATTTATGAACCTTCTCCTTTGAGGTTCAGTGAAACTTTCTTGTTGGTATCGCAACATTTCTGTCCCAACCAGAAATGTTCCACAGTTCTTTATGGGCCTCAAGTGTTGCTAGAGGAATGATTAAATGATCATTTAGTTATCAAAGCAAATAGGGCAGTGTTTTCAGGATGAAAGTCTTAAGAGAATGCTCATTATTAGATTTCTATTTTTACTTATGTATTTAGCCATGGACTCATATGGATTTGCAGTGATCCACAAACCAGCAGATTTCAGAAACTTTTCATGTTGACAACTCTTCTCAAATTGTTTCATTCGTATTGAGGCACATTTGACTGAGGGTAAACATTAAGATGCTTTTAAAGTGCTTATGAATTTTCCTGGCTAGAATATTGCAGAGGGTTTTGCCAGTGTTCTCCCCACTTTGTTTATCTCATTGGTGTTGAAAAACCTCTCAGATGCAAGGAATGCACCCAGAGGCAAGCTCCTGCAGCTGGCTACCCACAGGCCCCACAGCCACCAATCGAATTCTGTGTCCCCCATTAATTGGGTGTCGGGTGCTGTTGGATTGTTAATTATTGGGTAAAACCCAGTGTTTTGTCCCCAAGTAGACCATGGTCTAGCTTTTTGGTTATTGGAACCGCTGGGTTGGTTATTCACTTTTCTTTGCCTCTGAGTTCCATCTAGGGACGTATATCTAGTTGCACTGGTAGCTTAAGAAAATCTCTCATTTGCGTTAAGAAAACTAAAAGCAAGAATAATTTCAATCATGGGGGAAGGAGAGGTTCTGTCCCAAAGGTGTCCCCAGCTCTTTCCCTCTTTTCACCTACATAATCTTCTCCTCATCATGTGCAAGACAACCATGTACTTCTCATCCCTGGAATCCTGGGCATGTGCCTTGACCTTGTCAGTCTTTCTTTAAGAGAAATGTTCCCAATTCACAAATGCAGCAAAACTGGTTCCCCAAGGACCTGGTCTGCTGTTACTGAGAAACAAAAGTAAAAAATACTGAAAATGGGGGCTGGGCCTGTGGCTCACCCATGGAGTACTCACCTAGCACTGGCTTCCATCCTCAGCACCACAGAAAAATAAATGGATAGATTAAAGTTATTAGGTCCAACTCCAACTAGAAAATATATTTTAAAAAATAAATACTGAAAAGGCAATGTATCTAGCAATTAGGGAAATGCAATTTAAAACTGCACTGAGATTCCCTTTCACTCAAGTCAAAATGGCCTTTATCCAGAATACAGTAACAATCATGCTCACCCACATGAATGGGGTCCTAAGGGGAATAGGGTATATTTTATGTTTGTTAAATTTTACCACAATGGACTCTATGGTCATGTATAACTAAGAAGAACCAATAAAATAGAAAAACATAAAACATACTAAAAAGGACCATAGGACCAAATTGATAGCATCACACTCCACACTCGGATAAGGAAATGTCTTTAGGTACATTCCAGAATTTTCTAAATCGCTGCCCCATTGGATGCTACCAAAGGTGTTGGAGTCTGAAGGGAAGGTGGAGGTTCAGGGCGCTGCATGGAGAACAAAGGACCCCCCCCCGCGCTTTCATCTACAGGAGCTGGGGTCCCAGGGGGCAGGTAACCTCGAGGCCTCCGTGATTAATTAAGGCAGAGAGGAGCAGGGTGCATTCGAGTCTATGGAGTTCTTAACCAAATTAGGAAAACCTGGATTTGGCTTTCCTGGACTCCCAATCAAACCCAAATTGTTTTTCATTAATAGACAGACCCTGGAGCCTCCCTTAACGAGAAGTTTTCACTGTATTGTGTGACTTTTTGCATCCCTGAATTGGGGGGACAAGACCAGAGCTCTCTTTGGAAACACATCGGCTTTGTTTGCATCATGACAAGCAGGTAAGGTCTGTCTTTTTTTCTATTTCTTTTTTCTTGTAAAGTGCAGAGTATTCAGCTGATACTAAGGATGCACACCTGGGCAGGGTGTCTCTGGTTGTAGGAGGAGGCAGGATCCCATTGCGTGAGATCCAGGGGACTGGCAGGATCTAAGAAGATCACCCAGGGTGGCCTTGATCTGTGCAAGGCTGTTATCCTGTGGCACCACAGGTATTTCTCTCAAAAAGAAAAAAAAAAGTGGCATATGCCTGTCATTCCAGTGGCTGGGGAGGCTGAGGCAGGAGGATGTGGAATTCAAAGCCAGCCTCAGCAAAAGCAAGGTGTTAAGCAAGTCATTGAGACCCTGTCTCTAAATAAAATTCAAACTAGGGCTGTAAAAGGGGCTCAGAGTTCGAGTCTCAACATGGGCTGGAGATGCAGATTCAACACAGCTGGAGGAAAATCAGCTCTAATGCTGCCAACCTGGTTGGAGCCTGCCAGGCCCAGAGCCTCCACCACTGGGCAGTTCCCAAGGGAGGAAAGGCCAATTCTGCTTGGAGAATTTTGCACAGAGGAACAGAGGACAAGTCAGCACCAGAAGACGTTCTGGGTGGTCTTATTATAGGAGGAGGCCCAGGTCATGAAACTGTCAAAAAATGACTTCAATTTCCTAACATCAAAAACCAACAGAACTTAGAATTATGGTCACCCTGACCCTGACTCAATGCCGAGACCTCAAAAGGAAAAAAAAAAAAAGAGAGAAAAGTTGCACCCAAACCCTGCCATTCTTGTTTCCTCTGCCTGGAGCAGATATCACCCCCCTGTCACTCCAAAAGAAGGCTGGCTGGGCTCAGGCTGTGGAGAGCGGAGACTGACTGATTCCCTGTCCAATCAGAAGTCCGCGTGCTGAGCGCTGTCCAATCCTGAGAGTAGCCAGCAGCAGGGGGCGTGCCTCCGCGCTCGGAATGGGATTTATTTCTCCCTGGTCATTGGTTCCACTCAGATTCCTGCAGTTGGACTCCAGGCTTAGCTCCTGCCCAGGCTAAAGCTCACCAGTCCAGGCTTGGCTGCTGGGCACCAGAAAATGGTGAGTGTGCAGTGGCACCTGGTGCCTGGACAGGGAGGCTCCGGAGGGAGGTCAGGCAGGGAGGCTGTCTGGTAGGACCAGCTGTGACGGGAACCCGAGCTGGCGGACCCTGACTTCGGGCGCTCTCTGAGACCACAGGCCTGAACCCATTGTGGACAGCGCCCATCAGTCCCCCTGGCCAGCCTGGTGTGGAGCATGACAGTGGCGGAGACCCCTCGCAGGCTTCCCATCCCCTGGGCAGCCTCAGCCCCTGCTCAAATCCTATCTATCTGACAGGTGAGCAAGGCTGCCAGGCTTCTTCCTGGCTGTGGTGATTGACAGGTTGGACCACTGGAAGACTCCAATCTCTGAGCCTGGCGATGGTGCACACCTGTCATCCCAGTGGCTGGGGGTGGGGGCTGATGCAGGAGGACTGCGAGGTCAAGGCCAGCCTCCACAAGTGGGTGAGGCACTTAGAGACTCAGGGAGACCCTGCCTCGAAATCAAATGCAAAATAGGGTGGGGATGGGGCTCAGTGGTGGAGTGCCCCTGAGTTCAATGCCCAGCACCCCCCCTCCCCCCCAAAAAAATCAAATTTCCAAACACCATTTTCCTGCAGGAGGGAAGCTGTGGTGAACAGGGACCTTGCCTATTCCTAAGCTAGTTTTATGGAGTTTATTTATTATTATTATTATTTTTTTTGGTGGTTGTTGTGTTTTGGTAGTTGACAGAAGGGTGCTTTACCACTGAGCTCTCTCCTGGTAGTTTTTAGTTTTTATTCTGCCCGCTGGTCTAGCTAAGTTGCTGAGATCGGCCTTGTTAGGGTTTGATTTATAATGACTTTTCCGTTGCAATTAAGTGTATGATGTTTACAACCAAGTGGGTTCGTGGGTGGACTCTGTTGACGTCGTGATTCCTTGATGACAATTGTAGCAGAACAGCTTCACAATGCACATGGAAGGTAATAAATTCTTCTTATTATTTTTTTCTCTTATAATTTTTTGCTCTTATAATTCAAAATTTTCTTGGTTAAGTTTACATATATTTAACTTTGTGGATGAATTTTAGGACTGGGTGCTTCCATTAAGAGTAAAGCATGCTGGATTGTTTATTAGTGCATCAGAGTTATACATAATACCACCTGCATATGGCACAGTGTAAAACTTACCCATGGTATTTTATACTATTTTTAAGCTGAATATCCCATGACAATTAATGTATTATCCTGGTCCTATGAACTGATTTCAGCAACTCCCTCTGGTGGGGCTATCGTGTCTTTAATGGCAAAACACTTTCCACAAATAATTAAGAAGCACTTAAATTCTTTGAGTTTATTAGAATTCTTTTGTTTCCTATCTTCATTGATACTGTTTAATTTTCTCTCTGTTAGGCATTTATTTCACATTTCTCAGGTTTTAAAGATGTTGGACTCTATTTATTCTCATTATTGAACACATGGGTATCTACTGTACAAATTGGCAGCTCAAGTCTTCTCCCTGAATTTCTTCTGTGGTGGATTTCAGAGTCTTGGGATCTTGAGAACCACAACTCCGTGGGCTCTTTCCTACCCAAGGGGGCTGGGATCTACAGGGGTCTCAGGTTCTTCTTCCCCTGAGCTTTTCTTTCTTTTGGGGGGCATGGGGCATAGTGTATTGAACACAGAGCCCCATTCCCACTGAGCTACATACCTCCTACTTTTTATCATTTATCTTGAGACAGAGGCTGAGACTGGCCTTGAACTTGGGCCTCAGCCTCCTGAGGTGTGTGCCCTTTTGCCTGGGTCCCCCTGAATGTTCTAAATATAATGGAAGCAAAATGTCAGATCCAGAACCCCATCTCCCAGAGGAAACCTGTACACATATATAAATGAATCCCTCAAATTCAAGTCCCCTGTCCCCATTTCCAGTACAAATATGTGTGTGCATGGGTGTGTGCATGTGAATTCTCCCCTCCTCTCCCAGGCCAGACACCTTGTCAGAATGTCTTTGGGCTGAGTGTCACCACTGTGGACTGCATTTCCTAGGGGTCTCATGCCCTCTGTGATATTTTCCTGGTCCTGGTTTGGCTCTGCCTGACACAGGGATCCCACACCTGGCACATCTGAGGTCTCCTGAGCGTCTGATACATATCAGCCACCTGTGGACTTATGAGCAGGTGCATTTAGGGGAAGTAGTTTCTCAGGGGAGCAGGTGACTGCCCTGTGGCTGGGAGGAGTCTCCTTATCTAGAAGCCACTTCAGAAGTTCCCTTTCCTGACTTCTATGGATACTTGAACATCAGTGGGCATGCAGCCATTTATTAACACACTGGTTCAAGTTCCATTGGAAATGCATCCAGACTGGTTGTTAGCTTTTAAAGAACTCCATTCTATTTTTTAAAATGGCTGCACTAAACTGATATTCTAGATCCATGTGAGCAGGTCTCTTCCTCCATACCCACATCATTGGAGGACTATTTGATAGGAGCCGTTCCCACAGCTGGAGTCGGGCTGCAGAAGGTCTCCTACTTAGCTGGTGACTGAATTCCTGTTGGTCAGAACCCAGGTTGCCTGTGCCCACTGCAGGAAGGTGGTGTGAGCCTATTCTAGAAAGAAACAGGGTTTTGACCCCTTTTGCTGCACTCCTGGTATGGATTGTAGCACAGGGAAATACTCAGACATCAATGAGACGCCCCTTCTTTGTGATCCAGGGAGATATGCACATGCACAGTTGCCATTGCTCCCAGAGCTTGGTGGGTTAGATTGGAGTCCATGAGATGGGGAAAAATGTTGGGACCCTGAGTGCCTGGACATACTCCTTCCAGAAAGAACTGGTTAAACCTGGAGTTATTACTGAGGTAGAGGGGAGAGGGCTCAGGCAGGGCTGCTGGGTGGACTGCATTTGTCCTGTCTACTCTTAGGGACTGGCTAGAGAGGAGCTCAACTGTTAGCAACCACAGTTTGCAGATCATGCTTCAAATCCCTTCTAGGGATAAACTGGGACCCTTGAGACCTCACTCCCCTTCTTCCCTGGTCCCATGGATAAAGCTCATGACCCTCCACAGCAATAGAAAAGCAGTCCTTTTTCTCTTGTCCTGATACTTGTGTATATCCAGCTCTTTCTTCTATGAGCACCATACAAATTGCTTTTCCAGCTACAAGTCATTTAGTGTTCAATGTGCTCCACTTGTGACCCCAATTCAGTCTGCCTCTACTCTGGGTGCCACTGGATGGGAGTATTCTGTCCCAATTATGTGGCACATTGCTCAAGGCAGGACTAATGCCCACATGTCCCCCAACTTTGCCTGCCCTTTGGATGGTAGAGATTTTCTGAGTGGTCCAATGCATAGGTCTGTCAGTCCATGTATAAGTTTATTTAAGAGGGACTCAAAACAGAAGTAGGTGTTTATTTGCTGTATCCATGTGTGGAGAGAATCCAGGAGCCTCCTATTCTCCTATAATTTTGAAACATAATCCTACTCAATATGTGCTTCTTTGGGATGCTGGAGTGTAATCCAGTACCACACACATCCTGCAACCAAGCCCTACCAGTGCTCTGCACCTCCAGTTTCCACACCTCCCTTCACATTGGGTTGTCTTGTTCATTCACATCAAATCTTCTGCTGGAGATGGTGGCATAGAGCTAGGCCTTTTCATTGCATTTCATAATAAAAAATGACATTTACATACATATGGAGTCATCTATGAAATTTCTGCATTGTGATTTCTTTGGTCCTCAAATTACTACAATATGATAATTTTATACTATGCATTAGTGCCTGGTAATGATAGCTCCTGCTTTTGCTCTTAGAGTTCAGAATTCTTGGCTAATTTCATATCGATTTAACCTTCCAGGAGAATTTTCAAACTGTTTGCTTTTGTCCCGTCTTCAATGAAAAGGAAATCATGGTGAAATTTTGATGGGGTGTTATCATAGATGAACCTGAGGGAAGCTGTCCTCTTTATAATGAGGAGTCCTATCATCTATACCCAGGGTGTGTAATTCAGTCTGTTATGTGCTGATCTGTATTTGTATTTTTTCAAATTCTGCATATGTTCTATTTAAGTATGCTTATATGTGAAATGTGACATTTATGTGACAGCTATATAAAACTGACATGGTGTTCATAGTATTTGTCAAACTGTATGCAATATGGCAAACAAAATGTGGCTGATTGCCAGATATGGTTATTTTACATAGTTTATTATTTATCTATTACCAAATGGACATCCTCCGTCACCAGGCCCTGGGTCTCGACTCTAGAGGAGCGTGCTGTGTCCCCATATTTACAGGTGCTGTAGGGTCCACATCTGTTTCTGTGGACCTTCATGATAACCCCACATATTCTTCAACACTGTCTCAATTTGTGTTCAATGTGACTTTATGGTGCAGTCCCTCCTTTCTTAAGATGTTGATTGCTTTGTGATGAAGGGACATTTAGATACCTGCTATTTGAAGGGGCTGTTCACGGCTCTTGCCTGCGTTTCTCTTGTAGTCTCTATTCTACTTTCTTAGAAGACTTTGGTTAAAGGTGAGGCAATTAGTTTCTTTCATCTGTCACTTCTCCTTTTTCTCTTTAATGGAGTCATTTGAGGAATAGAATTTTTGTTTTCATATATACAATGTATAAATTTAAAAATATTTTTTATGTAACTTTGAACATGACTTTTTTCATTCTTTTTTTCCTATTGTGAAACTGGGGATTGGAATCAGGGTGCCCTATTACTGAACACTATCCTCAGTCCTTTTAAAATTTTTATTTAAAAATTTTATTTTTTTCTCATTTTTTTAAAATTACTACTGCCGATTTATTTTTAAATTTAGGCAGGGTTTCCTTCAGTTGCTAGGGTAAGCTTCACAATTGTGATCCCCCTGCCTCAGCCTCCAGACCACTGGATATATCAGGTATGTAGCACCAAATGCATCCTATCTCAGTTAGTTTATTTCTTTCTTTCTTTCTTTCTCTCTTTCTTTCTTTCTTTCTTTCTTTTTTTCCTCTTTCTTTTTTCTAGATGTTTTTTAGATCATGATTTTTTATGGTTTTTATTATTTTTTTAAAGACATGACAACAGTGGAATGCATTACATTCCCTATTTCACATAGAGCACAATTTTTCATATTTCAAATTTTCATGGACTTTGTATAAAGATGTCCATCACATTCCATCATCCTTGCTAATACCCTGTGAGATCCCTTTCCCCTCAGCCCTATTTAGAATTCATCTATTCCTCCCATGCTCCCCCTCCCTAACCCACTATGATTCAGCCTCCTTATATCAGAGAAAACGTTCGGCATTTTTTTGGGGGGATAGGCTGACTTCACTTAGCATTATCTTCTCCAACTCCATCCATTTACACGCAAGTGCCATGATTTTGTTCTTTTTTAATGATGAGTAATATTCCATTGTGTATATAAGCCACATTTTATTTTATCCAGTCATCCACTGAAGGGCATCTAGGTTGACTCCATAGTTTAGCTATTGTGAATTGTGCTACTATAAACATTGACCTGGCTGTGTCCCTGTAGTGTGCTCTTTTTGTTTCTTGGTATAGTCTGAGAAGAGAAATAGTTGGGTCAAATGGTGCTTCCATTCCCAGATTTCCAAGGAATCTCCATACTGATTTCCAAATTGGCTTCACCAATTTGCAGTCCCACCAGCAGTGTATGAGTGTACCTTTCCCCCACATCCTCACCAACACTTATTGTTGTATGTCTTCATAATATCTGCCCTTCTGACTGGAGTGAGATGGTATCTTAGAGTGGTTTTAATTTGAATTTCTCTGATTGCTAGAGATGATGAACATTTTTTTATATAATTGTTGATTGATTGTATATCCTCTTCTCAGAAGTGTGTTTTCATGTTCTTGGCCCATTTATTGATTGGATTATTTTTGGTGTTAAGTGTTTTGAGTTATTTATATACCCTAGATATTAGTGCTCTATCTGATGTATGAGGGGTAAAAAACTGCTCCCAGAATGTAGGCTCTCTATTCTATTGTTTTTTTTTTTATAAAAATCTTTAGTTTCAATCCATCCCTTGTGTTGATTCTTGGTTTTAATTCCTATGCTATAGGAGTTTTATTAAGGAAGCTGTAGCCTAATCCCACGTGATGGAGATAAGGCCTACTTTATATTCTATTTGGAGAGTCTCTGGTTTAATTCCTAGATCCTTGATCCATTTTGAGTTAACTTTTATGCATGGTGAGAGAGAGGGATAAAAATTTATTTTGCTGCATATGGATTTCCAATTTTCCCCTCCCCACTTGTTGAAGATGCTCTCTTTTATCCAGTGCATATTTTTATCACCTTTGTCGAATATAAGATAATTGTGGTTTTGTGGGTTGATCTCTGTGTCCTCAATTCTGGGCTATTGGTCTACCAGCCTGTTTTGATGCCAGTACCATATTGTTTTTGTTACTATGTCTCTGAAGTATAGTTTAAGGTCTGGTATAGCAATGCCACCTGCCTCCCTTTTCCTGCTAAGGATTGCTTTAGCTATTCTGGGTCTCTTATTTTTCCAGATAAATTTCATGATTCTTTTCTATTTCTATGAGGAATGCCATTGGGATTTTGATCAGAATTGCATTAAATCTGTATAGTGCTTTTGGTAGTATGGTCATTTTGATAATATTAATTCTGCCTATTCAAGATCAAGTTAAATCTTTCCATCTTCTAAGGTCTTTGATTTCTCTTTAGTGTTTCATAGTTTTCATTGTATAGATCCTTCACCTCTTGTTGATTCCCAAGTATCTTTTTTATTGAGGATATTGTGAATGGGGTAGTTTTTCTCATTTCTCTCTCAGATGATTTGTCACTGATATACAGAAATGCCTTTGATTTACAGGTGTTGATTTTATATCCTGCTACTTTGCTGAATTCTAGTTCTAGAAGTTTTCTAGTGGAGTTTTTTTAGTCTTCTAGGTATAGAATCATATCAATAGAAAATACTGCTAGGTTAGGTTCATCTTTTCCTATACTTATTCTTTAATTTCTTTCAACTGTCTAATTGCTCTGGCCAGTGTTTCAAGAACTATATTGAATAGAAGTGGTGAGAGAGGGAATCCCTGTTTGTTTCTGATGTTAGAGGGAATGCCTTCAGTTTTTCTCCATTTAGAATGATGTTGGCCTGAGGCATGGCATAGATAGCCTTTAAAATGTTGAGATAAGTTCCTGTTATCCCTAGTTTTTCTAGTGTTTTGAACATGAAGGGGTGTTGTATTTTGTCAAATGTTTTTTCTGCATTTGTTGAGATGATCATAAGGTTCTTATCTTTAAATCTACTGATGTGATGAATTACATTTATTGATATCTGTATGTTGAACAAACCTTGCATCCCTGGGATGAATTGCACTTCATCATGATGAACCATCTTTTTGACATGTTTTTGTATTTGAGTTGCCAGAATTTTATTCAGAATTTTTGCTTCTGCTTTTTAGAGGTATTTGTCAGAAGTACACTTTCTTTTCAGTGTTTGTCTGATTTTAGCATCAAGGAGATATTGGCCTTATAGAGTGAGTTTGGAAGTGCTCCCTCTTTCTATATTTCATGGAATAATTTGAGGAGTGTTGGTGTTAGTTCTTTTTTGAAGGTCTTGTATCCATTGAGTCTTGGGATTGATTTTTTTTTGGTTGGTAGGCTTTTGATGGTATCTTCTATTTCTTTGCTTGAAAATGATCTGTTTAACTTACTCAGTTTGGGTAAATCACATGATTCTAGACATTTGTTGATGACCTCAATATATTCTGTTTTATTGCAGTACAAATTTATAAAATAATTTCTAATTATGATAATGGTGATATTTCCTTTTTCATCATGGATTTTAGTAATTGGAGTATTTCTCTCCTTCTCTACAGTAGCATGGATAAGGTTTTATCAAATATATTTGTTTTTCCAAGAGCCAACCTTTCATTTTGAAAATTTTTTAAAAAATTAAAAATATATGGCAGCGGGATATATTACAATTCTCTTTACACATATACAGTACCATTTTTCATATCTCTATATATAAAGTAGGTTGACATCAATTTGTGTGTTCATACGTGTACTCTGGATAATGATGTCTATTATATTTTACCATCCTTGCTAATCCCTTTCCCCTCCCTATTCCTCCCACCATACTGCCATAAATAGAATTCATCTATTCCTCCCATGCTCCTCCTCCCTACCCCAGTATGAGTCAGCCTCCTTTTATCAGAGAAAACAGTCAGCATTTTTATTTCGGGTTTGGCTAACTTCACTTAGCATTATCTTCTCCAATGCCATCCATTTACCTGCAAATGCCATGATTTTATTTTCTTTTATTGCTGAGTAATATTCTATTGTATACAAATGCCACATTTTCTTTATCCATTCATCCACTGAAGGGCATCTATGTTGGCTCCACGGTTTAACTCTTGTGAATTGTGCTGCTAAAAACATTGTGACTGTGTCTCTGCAGTATGCTGTTTTTCAGTCCTTTAGGTATAGACCAGGGTGTGGGATAGCTGGGTCAAACGGTGGTACCATTACCAGTCACTTTGTCTATTTTTATTTGCTTCTTTTGTTCCAATTTCATTGATTTCAGCTCTGATTTTAATTCTTTTGTTTTTTACTGCTTTTGGTGTTAATTAATTGTTTTTCCTAGGGCTTTGAGATGTAATTTTAGGTCATTTATTTGACTTCTCCGTTTTTTTAAGGAATGAACTCCATGCAATGAACTTTCCTCTTAGTAATGCCTTCATAGTGTCCCAGAGATTTTGATATGTTGTATCTGAGTCCTCATTCACCTCTAAGAATTTTTAAATCTCCTCTTTGATGTTTTCTGCATTGTTCATTCACTAGCATATTATTTAGTCTCCAGGTGTTGGAGTAGCTTCTTTTTTTATCATTGATTTCTAATTTCATTCCATTATTATCTGATAGAATGCAGGGTAGTATCTTTACATTTCTGTATTGCTTAGAGTTCCTTTTTGGCATGACATATGGTCTATTTTAGAGAAAGATCAATTTGCTGCTGAGAAGAAAGTGTCTTTGCCTGTTGAAGGATGAAATAGACTATGTATGTCAGTTAAATCTAACTTGTTGATTGTATTATTGAGTTCTATAGTTTCTGTCTGTATATTGTTTGGAAGATCAATCCAGTGGCAAAAGAGGTGTGTTAAAGTCACCCAGAATTATTGTCTTGTGGTCTACTTGGCCCTTAAACTTGAGAAGAGTCTGTTTGAACATAGATGCTCCACTGTTTTGGGGGTGTGTATATTTATAATTCTTCTGTCTTGTTGGTGTATGGTTCCTTTAAGCAGTATGTAGTGTCCTTCTTTATCCCTTTTGATTAACTTTCACTTGAAGTCCACATCATTTGATATGAGAATGGAAACCTGTGCTTGCCTCCACAGTATATGTGAGTGGTAGGTTTACTCTTGGTTGGTGTACTGTTTCCTTCATTTCAAGGATCTCTGTTTTGTGTTTCTTTTTTTTTTTTTCAAAATCTCTATCTCCTTATAGAAGGAATCTTTTGCTTTCTGTATGTGCTTATGTAGCTCTTTATCAAAATGACCCTTTGCTGCCTGTATTTGCTCTAATGGCATCCTTTAATTCACAGAAAATTATGTACCTTCTCCCATTTATCCTGCTATTCTGACCATGGATTCTAATAATGTAGCATCTTTGTTTGGGGCACATTCTTTCTTGGTTTCTCATGTTGTTCATGCATCTTCCCTTTCAGCCCTGTGTTTTTAAAATATATAGCCATTTAGGCTTATAGTGTCCCCCATGGGTTTCAATACCTTTTTTAAAAAAAATATTTATTTTTTTTAAATACACAACAATAGTGGAATGCATTACAATTCTTATTACACACATAGAGCACAATATTTTGTATCTCTGTATAGAAAGTATATTCATGCTAATTTATGCCAATATATACATACTCATTTCTTTCTGCAATACAACTCTTAATACAAATATATATCACAATTTTTCATATCTCTGGTTGTATATAAGGTATGTTGGCACCAATTTGTGTCTTCATACATGTACTTTAGATAATGGTGTCATCACATTCCACAATCACTGCTAATCCCCTGCCTCCTCTCCTCCCCTCCAACCACTCTGCCCTATGTAGAATTCATCTATTTCTCCCATGCTCCCCCTCCCTACCCCACTATAGTCAGCCCCGTTATATCAGAGAAACCATTAAACATTTATTTTTTGGGTTTGCCTAACTTCACTTCTCCAATACCATCCATTTACATGCAATTGCCATGATTTTGTTATTGTTGAGTAAAAGTGCATTGTGCATATATGCCCCATATTTTTATCCATTCATCCACTGAAGGGCATCTGGGTTGGCTCCACAGTTTGCTATTCTGCATTGTGCTACCATTAACATTGACATGGCTGTGACCCTGTAGTATGCTGTTTTCAAGTCCTTTGAGAATAGTCCGAGAAGAGGAATAGTGGGTTCAAATGATGTTTTCATTTCCAAATTTCGAAGGAATCTCTATATAGTTTTCCATGTTATTTACACCAATTTGCAGTCCCACCAGCAATGTATGAGTGTGCCTTTTCCCCCACATCCTTGCCAACACTTGTTGTTTGTCTTTATGATAGCTGCCATTCTGACTGGAGTGAGATGATATCTTAGAGTGGTTTTGATTTGCATTTCAGTAATTGCAAGAGATGATGAACTTTTTAAAAAATATTTGTTGAATTATTCTCAATCCTTTTCTGAAAAGTGTCTGTTCAGGTACTTGGCCAATTTGTTGATTGGATTATTGGGTTTTTTGGTGCTTAGCATTTTTAGTTCTTTATATACTAGATATTAGTTCTCTCTCTGATGTGTGAGGGGTAAAAATCTACTCCCAGGATGTAGGCTGTCTGTTCACCTCAGATTTTTTTTTTTTCTGAGAAGAAAGTTTTTAGTTTGAATCCATCCCGTTTGTTGATTTTTGGTTTTAATTCTTGTGCTATAGGCATCTTATTAAGGAAGTTGGGGCGGCCTAGCCCCATGTGATAAAAATTATGGCCTACTTTTTCTTCTATTAGATGCAGAGTCTCTGGTTTAAATCCTAGGTCCTTGATCCACTTTGAGTTGAGCTTTGTGCATGGTGAGAGAAAGGGTTTTAATTTCCTTTTTTTGAAAATGGATGTCCAGTTTTCACAGCACCGTTTGTTGAAGAGGGGTATCTTTTCTCCAATGCATGTTCTTGGCATCTTTGTCTAATGTAAGATAATTGTAATTTTGTGAGTTAGTCTATGTGTCCTCAATTCTGTACCATTGGTCTACCGGCCTGTTTTACTGCCAATACCATGCTGTTTTTGTTAATATTGCTCTGTAGTATAGTTGAAAGTCTGGTATAGTGATACCACCCACCTGCTTTGCTCTTCCTGCTTATAATTGCTTTAGCTATTCTGGGATTCTTATTTTTCCCGAATGAATTTCATGATTGCTTTTTCTATTTCTATGAGAAATGTCATTGGGGTTTTGATCAGAATTGCATTAAATCAGCATAGTGCTTTTGGTTGTATGGTCGTTTTGATAATATTAATTCTGCCTATGCAAGAGTAAGGTAGGTCTTTCCATTTACTTTGTTCTTTGATTTAATTCTTTAGAGTTCTATAGGTTTTCTTGTATAGATCTTTCACATCTTTTGTTAAGTTGATTCCCAAGTATCTTATGTTTTCTTTTTTTGAAGATACTGTAAATGGGGTAGATTTTCTTCCGAGATCAGACGAGATCCGGCGTGTTCAGGGGGTATGGCCGTAGACTAGATTTTCTTATTTCCTTCTTGATATATAGAAATGCCTTTTTTAATGTGTGTTAATTTTATATCCTGCTGCTTTGCTGAATTCATTTTTAGTTCTAGAAGTTTTCTGGTGGTGCTTTTGGGGTCTTCTAGGTATAGAATCATATTTTCAGCAAATAGTGCTAATTTAAGTTCTTTTCCTGTAGTTATTCCTTTAATTTCTTTCATCTGTCTAATTGCTCTGGCCAGTGTTTCAAAATATGTTGAATAGAAATGGTGAGAGAGAGCACCCCTGTCTTGTTCCAGTTTTTAGAGGGAATGCCTTTAGTTTTTCTCCCTTTAGAATGATGTTGGCCTTAGGCTTAATGTAGACAGCCAGTATGATCTTGAGGTATGTTCTTGTTGTCTCAAGTTTTTCTAATTTTTTGAACATGAAAGGGTGCTGTATTTTGTCAAATGTTTTTTCTGTGACTCTTGAGATGATCATATGATTCTTATTTTTAAGTCTATTGATGTGATGAATTACCTTTATTGATTTCTATATGTTGAACCAACCCTGTATTCCTGGACAAACCCCATTTGATCTTGGTGCACGACCTTTTTAATATGTTTTTGTATTCAATTTTCCAGAATTTTATTCAGAATTTTTGCATCTATGTTCATTCAAGATATTGGCCTGAAGTTTTCTTTTTTTTAATATGTCCCTGCCTGGTTTTGGGATCAGGGTGATATTGGCTTCATAGAATGAGTTTGAAAGTGCTGCTTCTTCCTCTATTACCTGAAATAAATTGAAGAATATTGGAATTTTTGAATTTCTTCTTTAAATGTCTTGCTTAACTCGGCAGTGTATCCATCTGGGCCTGGGCTTTTCTTGGTTGATAAGCTTCTGATGGCATCTTGTATTTTATCATTGAATATTTGTCTGTTTAAATTGTGTATGTTTCATGATTCAATCTGGGCATATCATATGACTGAAGAAATTTGTTGATGCCTTCAATGTCTTCTATTTTATTGGGGTATACATTTTCAAGATAATTTCTAAATATCCTCTCTATTTCTGTAGTGTCTGTTGGGATATTGCCTTTTTATCATGTATGCTAGTAATTTGAATTGAATTTTCTCTCTCCTTCTTTTCATTAGCATAGCTAGGGATCTGTGAGAGAACCAACTTTTGTCAAGGTTTAATTTTGTTTTCTTTTAATTCAATTTCAGTTCTAATTTCAATTATTTCTTGCCTTCTACTGCTTTTGCTGTTGATTTATTCTTCTAGGGCTTTGAGATGAAGTATCAGAATCAATTATTGACTTTCTCTTCTTTTAAGGAATGAACTCCATGCAATGAAGTTTCCTCTTAGTACTGCTTTCATAGTGTCCAAGAGATATTGATATGTTGTGTCTATGTTCTTGAATACTTCTAAGAATTTTTGAATCTCCTCCTTGAAGTCTTCTGTAACCCATTGTTCATTCTATTGTACCAAATTCATTCACTCATTGAAATACTTATAGAAATTGAAATATTTCAAGTTTTTCTTTACACAAGGTGGAAATGTCACTTTACATGTCTCCAAATATTAATATTTTATGAATATTTTACACATTGGGAATGTGTCATGGATGATACTTGAAACTAATTGTATTGGGGATCTCAATGTATCTCCTGGATAGAAAGCAGAGAAAATAAAAACCAGACTGTTTTCAAAAGCTTTTTTACCAGTTTTTTGTCTCCCTTGTGCACAATCTCCTTATGAGAATATCTTTGACAAGTCTGATTTGCATCTGGAATGTCCACCAAATTTCACATTCACTGATGGCACAAAAATTAGAAGTTGGGCTTCTATTCAGTGCTTGGGTTATGGTATATATCCTTCACTTCACTCTCATATGGAATACATATACTGTTTTTGGACTTATGTATTTTACTCTGAATTAGTGGAAAATTTTACATAATTAAAGTCAGTCTCCTACATGACAGTCAGTTCTAGAAACTTTTAATTCAAATTAAAAACTGAATAATGGTTTGGTCCATGATTTTGATGTAACAATTTTTTATTTCAGGAGCCATTGACATTTGGGGATGTGGCTATTGATTTTTCTGAGGAGGAATGGGAATGCCTGGATCCTGCTTAGCAGAATTTATATAGAGAAGTGATGTTGGAGAACTACAACAACCTAGTCTTTGTGGGTGAGCATAACTTTCCTTCAAAATTCCTAATTATCGTTATTTAGTTTTCTTCCCTTGAAGTATATCTTTTGGGAACTTATCCAAAAGAATGTGTTGCAGATTTATGCTTTCAATAAGGAAGATGGGGTAGTTCTTGGTGCTGACAAGAAAATGTTAATGATGTTTATTTTCATCCTTAATGTTTTCCTTTGGTGGCATGATATATATCTTTCACTTGACATATGGTTGACTCAGAGGAATGCAGTGATGTCAAATCCTGTGGCCCACAAATAGCAGAGGACATAGTCGAGGTAGAGAAGGAAGCCTAAATTCAAAATGGTTCATTGAGACATGATCCAGCAGAAAATATTTTTGAGAAGCTTTGAATTCTTTCTCTTGTTATCATAGCAAAACCTGTACTGTATTGTGCTTTAAAATTATATAGTATCCTGTTTTTCTTCCATACATTCAAATTAACAACAAAACACTCCCTTTGCCTTGTGAGTGTCAATATTATCTGACAGCTCTTCCATAATTTAAAATATATTTTAGTTGTTAATGAATTTCCTATTTACCCATATATGGTGCTGCTAATTGAACCCAGGGCCTTACACATGCTAGGCAAGCTCTCTAACACTACTCTACAACTGCAGCCCTTCTTCCATTATGTGCAGGAATGTTTTCCACATTTCTGGAGACCTCTAGGTCCACCCATTGTAATGCATTACTATCATAAGTCAGTTTCTCTAATCTTATTTGTACATTTTTTCACTAAATTTTTCTTATGAGTGTTCTTTCTGATATGTGTAATGGATTTTCTGTGAAATTACCTTCCATGGAATGAATGTCAAGTTGAACAAAGACTGCTGTTTTGAGAGATGGTGTAAGTTTTATTTGAGTTAGGGGATTTGTAAAATAATACATCTGTGGATATTTACAATTTGGTTGTTTTATTTTTCTTTATTTCATTGTGTACACTAGGATTCATGTTATAGACTGGGATTCCTCATATCAGTTAATTGCTTCACAGATTAAGATATATATGATTCTTGTTTGTATTACCAATAATATTATATGTGTTTTGCTTATATAAATATTAAGCCTCTTTTGTCCATGACTTTTGTATTTTATCTTGATTGGCTTTTATTCTGCCCATGTACTTTGAAATTGAAGTTTTCTATGTATAAGTGTAATGGGGATTGATGGCAGTGATACTCTCATGCTGAGCTACACCCCAAGCTCCTTTTCACTCATATTTGGAGAGAGGGTCTCACTAAGTTATTGAGGATGTCTTGAATTTGCAATTCAATTGCCTCAGACTTCCTAGTAGCTGGGATTCCATGCATGCTCATCATTTGTGTATTGATGAACTTGTTCTTATTTATAGGATAAAGACCACATTATTTTAAATGTAGCTTTAAGAAATGTTACAATTCTCTTTCTTTTAATTTTCATTGTAATCAAAACCACAAAATAAAACTTACTGTCTCCAAAATTTTAAATATACAGTTCAGGAACAGTAATTCAAATTGTTATGAAATATATCTCTACAAAGTTTACATCTCAAAAAAAATGCCTAGGAAGCAAGGGCTCATTTCTGTCTCCTCATCACAAAACTATTCTCTTTTGTCCAGAAAGCTTCTTTTTTAGTTTAGAGATATCATGTTCGTAGAATTCTGCAGTATTCTTTCTGTGACATTTCAGTTAACCTAGTGTACATACATTTTGTAAAATATATAATTAGAGTAAATTCTTTGACTTCAAAGTTCTATAGTTTCTATATTCCAATATGGCTCATCGTTCTTTTCAAGGGATATTTGGTTTGCATCCCCCATGATGACTCTGTTGAATAACAATGTAACAACAGTGGTGTGCAATGTTTTTAATTTGCTATTGATTTGAGGGCTTATTGCCACACTCACTAAGAACTCCGTCTACCTGACTCCATGTCTGCATTTACAATTGAATGCTGTAACTTTTAGTATATTTTTTTTAGCAGGGAAATAGTCTTATTTGTATTTTGGGGGATATTCATAGAAATTAAAGGATAGATTTCTCTGCAAAGAAATTCTTTTTAACAATGGGATGTTGATGAATACTACATGGAGCCTCTAGTTAACTTTAAGTAGTATAAACATCTTTAAATTTAATCTTTCAATTTTGAACAACAGCATGCCCAAGAGTGTTGAATCAACTGACACATATTTAGGGATTTTTGAAAATTCCTACCACTTTTGACTTCAAATATTTATTCCATGTTGGTTACAAAATAACTATCACTTAAATATTTATTAACCTTTGTTTTAATATATAAAATTTATCTAACCAGCATAATATCCCACTTGTGATTAAGAACAGGGATTCTATAATTGTATAGTAATTTCAAAATATTTTCAAATTCTTATGCTTTGCAATTACCATTTTGCTTCACTGTATTTCCCTTTTCATTAATTGGGAATTGATGTCTCTTAGTATGACAGTGATGCTTTGTTTTCATTCAACCCTCTCAGTGTTTTCTTTGTGTGTTTGGGAAGTATGAAGTACGTAGCAAATGTATTTACCCTTATTTCAGAACCTAAGGGAAAGGGTACTTTTCTCTCTTTTGCCTCTTTTCAAAGTTTTTTTTTTTTTTTAATTTACAATGCTTTCTATGACCTATAACTGTTTTAAACTATGTTTTGTGTACTATTATTTAGACAGCCCAGGTTTTGTTCGATCACTTTTGTATGTGTCATTATTATATCCTTTTGCTTTCAGAATGTGTGTGTTCTTAGATTTAGAGCATCCTGTATACTACCTACAGTTGCAATATTTAGAGTTAATTCAGATATCCAAGTTTTGTTTTGATCAGAATTTTGTAATCTTGCATTTGCCAACAAAAAACTCTAAAAATGAAGAATCTACTACTCATACTTTGCATGAGTATCAACTTGACTTCACTTTATTAAAAAAACTGAATATATTTATGTGTCCTTTTAAAATTATATTACTGATACAGGTATATATGCCTTTTGACAGTATTGCTGTTATGCTTTTTTCTTTCAAATTCTATTGCAAAATTACATATTTTATGACCCATAATTACAATAAAATAGAATTTTTTTGCCAAGAAATGTTTAAAATTTCATATGACTTATGATGGTGTGCACTTACATTTTATTATGAAGGATTACCTTTAGTACATTTTGGAGAACAGATCCAGTGTTGATGAACACTGTGTGTATTTTTATATGTTTAAAGTCTTCATTTTCCTTCTCTTTTGAAAGGTAGTAGCTGTGAATATAATGTCTTGTTGATAATTTTATTCTTTCATCCATTGAATATAGATACACTCCAATTCCTTCCTGTGTTGTGAAGATTCAACTAAGGATTTCACAATTATATTGTTACACATTTCTAGGTGACCCCTCTTTTTCTCTTGGATGCTCTCAGTGTTCTGAGTTTTAAAACTTGGATTAAAACCTAATTTGAGTCTTTACAACTTGGAGAAAACTGAGCTGCTTGGATGTTTCATTTTTTCTATTTTCTGAGATGTGTTTATTAGTACTGGAAAGAGAACTAAAGGGCGATTTAGCACTTTGCATTTTTTACTTTGGCCTTCAAATTTTGATCCTATAGCTCAACCTCCTATGTTGCTATGTACAACCACCCCTGATTCTTTCAGACGTTTTCTAAAGAAAGTCTTTAAACATACATATTCTGCTTATTACTGTTAAAAATTCTTGACTAATTTTTATTCTGTTTTTTTTTGTATGTTGGTTTATTTCAGTAAACTTCTTTTAAATGATAATTGACTATTCCCTTTGAGTGATTCATAACTTTGCTTACACTTGATTTAGCCATGTTTTTTTTTTTTCTGTTGGTAAGCAGGGCCCCTTTTTCAACAGTCCCCAAATATTCACATGTTTCATATTTTTATCTTTAATGAAACAGAAGAAGGTTGGTAGATTTTAAAAATATATTCTGAAGGAGGAAAATCTTTGTGTAACACAATGTATTTTTCTCTACTATATTACTCTCCTTAGTAATGTACTCATCTTGGATACTGTGAACACTAAGATGACTAGGAAAATCTTCAAATAATTTCTGTGTATATTTTTATTTGATTTATATATTTCTACAGTAATGATGGACTTGGATTTAATAATCCACTCCCCTGCTGATGTTATTTTTTGCTGTAATTTCTTAGGTTTGCAAAATATACTCAGCCCAGTACAGTAAGTAAACATGTTTGTTATTTTTATTTATTACAGCCATGACTTCTCATCATCCTCGAGAAATTTTGCCAGAGCAGGGAATAAAAGAGAGAAAGGGAATATATGGAAAGTTTGACTTTGACTATTTACAACCAAGAGGAATAGATGAATTCTAGATAGGGCAGATGGGTGGGAGGAAAAGAGAGGGGGATGGGGATTAGCAAGGTTGGTAGAATGTGTCATACATCCAAAATACATGTATGAAGACATGAATTGGTTGTCAACTTACATTGCAACACAGATGATGGTGCATGTATCACACAGCCTCCCCTGACTTTAGTGACAGCACCATATGTAACATGACTCCTTCCTGGATCCAGATACTAGAGGGAGTCTTTACTATCAGCTCTAACAAACAAAACTTCTAATGTTTTTTTTGAAAACTTCTTTTTCATGTGTGATCTGTTTTTTCTCATCTCCTCACTTGGCCTTTCCTTCTTCTTACCATATGTGAATTCTTCAAATGTAACCTATTTCAGTAATCTGTGTTAGATTCCCTGTGGTTTACACATCCTTCCACACAGAATGCCCACTCTAGGGGGCAGCTTGATTTCTCCAGTGCATAAAGGACATGAGTGCCCAGTACAATAGGGCATCTGTGGACCAAGGTGGAAGTATCACTCCGTAGACCCTTTTTGAGGAGTGTTTCTCAGATTACCTCCTTGATGTCAGAGAGCTTGTGTTATGTCTCATGATCTCCTGGACTATGTTGTGCCAGGCATAATGTGCACAGCTGGGAAGGTACATAACTTAGGATTTCAGTCATCTATGAATCATTACCATTCTCCAGGATGCTTACTAACAACAATGGTACCTTAGCATGGACATTACTATAGATATTTCTTCACAACACTACCATGGTTCATTTACACAATTTTAATCATATATACTTGATGCACATCATTTACTGATGATTGTGGTTCAAAACTGGAGCTAGCAGAATGACCAGACTGTGCTTTCTCCTGGCCACTACTTGTATGAAGATTAGTTCTCATCATTATTGCATGAAATTGTGTCCCTTTCTTTGAAGCATACTATCAGGAAAGGGTCTAAGTTTTTCCCAATATTAGTATAGAAGTTGATCATCAGAAAACAATTTTCCAACAGTTTCAAGGCAATAAACAACCCATCCATGAGTTCTTGACTATTACTGCAAATTCATGGCACCTGCACACTCCAGTTTGTATGACTGCATTTTCCTCAGCTACACTGATCTTAAATTCATCTAATGACCTGGAGACCCATGTGATTAAAACATGTCATTTATTGAGAGTTAGAAAACTTGGATGGTGTAGGATTCAAATGTTTAAAATGAATTCAAGTAGATTCTGTTTGTCATAGAAAAGTGATAGAATGCAGTTTTTGGTTTTAAATTTCACATTTGTTTTAGTTGTTGAGACAAGGCAATTTTAAAACCCTCCTCCTTTCCTTTGTACCACAGATTGAACCCAGGGCACTTAGTCATTAACCTATATCACCAGCCATTTTGTATATTGGTTAAAAATATTGCTAAGTTTCTGAACTCTGGCCTTGAAATCCTCTGACTCCTGAGCCAATGGGATTGCAGGCATTCAGCTACATCTAAAACAATTTTTAAGTTATTTTTTACATGATAATATAGATCAATTTAAGCCTATACTGTAAAAATATTTATATAATATTTGACTTACATAAAATAAATTCATAATAATTGGCAAATGACATTTATATATAGCTCTCCCTTAATATAACTAAGGCCTAGTGATTAAAAGTGAACCTTAATATATTTGGGGAGTACCAGGGATTAAACTCATGGGCACTCAACCATTAAGCTACATCCTCACTCCTATTTTGTATTTTATTTAGAGACAGCATCTCACCAAGTTGCTCAGGGCCTTGCTGTTGCTGGATTTAACTCAGCATCCTCCTGTCCTAGCCCTACAAAGCACTGGGATTATAGTTTACAATTTTTAAATTTATATTCTTTTTTTCTGGATTTACCATGGGAGACTGCCTTTTTCTAGTGATTTTTCATATTTCACAAATCCTGTATGTTTGCACTCATGTTGAACCTGAGAAAGTTGATCACAAAGAACCACAAAAGAGAAAAGTTTTTTATATCTGTTATAAGAGACAGTTGGCAAGGAGTGCCAAAAATCAGTTAAGAGGGAAAAGTAACTCTTAGGTTTTATAGCACATAGTTTGAATCGTACAAGTAATTATTAGACTCTGGACATTCTAAAAAGATTTCACACGTTCCAAACATCAAAATGATATTTTAGAAGGTAGAAATTGCACTAATTTGAACACTACACATATTCAATTAAAATGTTGGATTTTATATGTAGATACCAGTTAAACATTAAACAATAATTAACACTTCAAGTCAAGTAGCAAAAATAAACAAGGATGGTTGGAAATAAAAACCATGTCTCAATAGAACCTTAAATGTTAGTGGCTTAACACACCAATCAAAAGACATAGGCTAGTAGCTGGATTTAAAAAAATCCAACAATATTATACCTCCAGGAGACTCAGGAAAAGACAGACTGAAGGTGAAAGATTGGGAAAAAAACATACCACTGACATGAACCTTGAAAGCAAGCAGGGGTCTCCGTACTTATATTAAATAAAGTAGACTTCAAGCCAAAGTTAATCAAAATAAATAAAGAAGAACATTTCATACTGCTCAAGGGACCCATACACCAACAAGACATAACAATCATAAATGTATATGCCCCCCAAAATGGCACACCTATGTTCAAACAAACTCTTCTCAAGTTCAAGAGTCAAATTGACCACAACATGATCTGGGGTGACTTTAACACATCTCTCTAACCACTGGATAGATCTTCCAAACAAAAGTTGAATAAAGAGTCTATAGAGCTCAATAACACAATTAATAACTTAATTGACATATATAGACTATATATCAGACCGGAGGAGAAAACTCTGCACCATGCCAGGCCAGAGGGAGGAGGAATTCCAGCTCCACCCTGTGTGCTAGTCTGGAGGAAGCCTATCAACCCTTAAAACCCCAAATCAAACTTTTAATCATTGAATATTACCAGTTTTCCCATTTCATTTCCATGATATTTTTTGCATTTTACTTTCACCTTTACTTTTTACTTTGCAGTGAATAATTCTTTTGTTAATACTTTCATTCAGATTATTTTTCCTATATTTGTCATTTTAACACTGCTCATTGCTACTGTATATATTTTAAATGATTTAATGTTGACCATTTAACCCATGACATTATTGAACATATTCTTATGTTTCATTAGTACATGGAAATTGCTTAGAAAGGTTATAGAAATAATAGTATCATCTGCATATGCTATTTGATTTTTGATGAAAATCCCATTTAATATTCTCAAACAATATTTAGAAGTCAGAAAAGCAAACATTTTCTTTTCTTTTTCTAAAACTAGATTGTGAAACATTTCAGTTCACACCTTTAAATAAGAAAACAGTTCATAGCTGCCCTTAAGTGGATTGATAAAGAATATTCCTCTGGTCATAATTGGCCATAGGTTTTACAGTAATTTGATAAGTGATTTGCCAGAGCTTTGCTCTATCAAAATGATTTTTGGGAACTTCCCATGTGACAATGTCCCTCTTGGTCATGAAGTCCAATCATTCTTTTTGTTGTTATCAGTTTGCTAGGGATTTTGAATATCTGCGTCAACATCTATAAAAAGATGGTCTGCAATTTCCATTCTTATGCTGTGTTAGCTGGTATTTCTCTCCTTAGAGAAAGAATTAGTCAATTTTCTTCTTCTACATTTAGACATGATCATGAATTATTGTTACTGATCCTTATTACATGTTTCATAGAAATCACCCGTGAAGCCTCCTATTTAAAAATGTGATTACTGTTTGGTTTTTTGGTGGGTCAATTTTTCGAGCTGGGTTTTTGCCAGGTTGTGAAGACTACTGGCATGTGCTCCCATATCAGCATAACTGCAAGAATTTTTTGAGCAGTTCTAAAATTAAACGTTGATTTGTAGGTCTATTTTATATTTCTTCACATCTGTGTCTACTAATGTATTTATTGATTTCTGAAGTAATTTTCAAAGTTGATGATTATCTAGCAATTTATCTATATTTTGTTGTTTTCCAGCTCGAGATTTTCTTGGCAATTAACATGGAATAATGAGGAAGCATAATGTGGTAAAATGAGAACCTGGCATTTTGCTAATTGATCTCAAGATGCCCCATGAAGGATGGAGAGTGTGCACCCATAATCCTGTGAAACAAATAAAGCAGAAAAGCTAAATTATCATTTTATGTAGCCTAATATGTGATCTTGAGTAACTTTCATATGTCTTTACACACTTGTTTAATTTTTAGGGCAGAATCTAAGTGGTTTAACATATTTAAATTAGGTTATGAGGGATTTATATTAAATTTTGGTGAGTTAAGTTTCTTATATTTTGGATGTTGAGTTTTTTTAGACGTGGTGCTAGAGTCAGTTTTCTTTAACCCAGTCTACTTTTACATTTCATTGATTGATTCCTTTGCTGTATAGAAGCATTTTTAGCTTTAAATAGTCTCAGCTGTTTTTCCTTGCCCAGTCTCTGCATATTCTATCTAAAACCATTGCCAACACCAATGGCAAAAAAATTCTCATTTTCTTCTGGAATTTTTATGCTTTCAGGTTATATCATAATGAGTTACAACCACATGCTTGTGGGCTCAATCCTCAAAATGTTGGTATGTAGCACATACTGCAGAGGATATGCAGAAAAGGAGACACTTGGACATCCTTGCCAGGAATATAAATTTGAATAGACATTTAAAAAACTATAAGGGTTTTTTCAAAAATTATAACTAGAGATGCAATATGACCCAGACATTGAGAATATGCCTCTATTTTTAAGATTTTTTGGAAAAATAGAATACATAAAAAATGTACATATGTATACAGAAGGGAGCTTATTATATTTACTCACATAATCATGGGAGTAATAGTCACTAATTTTTTGCCTGCAGGATGGCAACCCTGGGAAACTGGTAACAGCTCAGTCCAAGAAGGTGGAAGCTTCACAATATGAGGAAGCAAATGAAACAGCTGTGGTCCAGGACAGAGGACTTAAATGATCTTGGTAGATGAAAAAACTAATAACCTGATCAACAAGTGGGCTAAGGACCTGAACAGATTCTTCTCAGGAGAGGATATACATTCAATAAATATATGAAAAAAGTGCTCATCATCTCTAGGAATCAGAGAAATGCAAATCAAAACTATTCTAAGTTATCACCTCACTCCAGTCAGAATGGCAGCTATTATGAAGACAAACAACAATAAGTGTTGACAAAAATGTGGGGGAAAGGTACACTCATACACGTCTGGTGGGACTGAAAATTGGTGCAGCCAATTTGGAAAATAGTATGGAGATTTATTGGAAATATGGGAATGGAACCTCCATTTGACCCACCTATCCCTCTCCTCAGTCTAAGCACAAAGGTTTAAAAACATCATACTACAGGGACACAGCCAGATCAATGTTTATGGCACCACAATTCAAAATAACTAAACTATAGAGCCAGCACAGATGACCTTCAGTGGATGAATAGATAAAAAAAATGTGGCATATATACACAATGGAATTTTACTCAGCAATAAAAACATAAAATCATGGCATTGGCATGTAAATGGATGGAGTTGGAGAAGATAATGATAAGTGAAATTACCAATGACTGCCATCTAAAAACAAATGCTGAATATTTTCCTGACATAAAGGGGCTGACTTATAGTGGAGTACACAGGGGGAGCATAGGATTAATAGATGAATTCTAGATAGGGGAGAGGGGTGGGAGGAAAAGAGAGGGGGAACGGGGATTAGTAAGGTTGGTAGAATGTGTCATACATCCAAAATACATGTATGAAGACTTGAATTGGGCATCAACTTACGTTGCATTAAAAAAAGGTACAAAAATTGTGGTATGTGTGTTAAAAATTGTAATGCAAAAGAAAAAAAAGAATTTCATTAATTTACATTAGGTAGAGCAAAGTGAAAGGAGTGGAAGGCAGGGAATGTGGGAATAAGAAAGAGAATGAAACAGACATTATTACTTTACGTATGTATGTGACTGTATGACAAATGTGAGTCTACAATATGTATACTCAGTAATATGAGAAATTATATCCCATCTATGTATGATATATCAAAGTATATAAGTGCATTCTGCTGTCATGGATAACTGATTAAAACAAATTAAAAAAATTTAAAAGACCCAGGTAGAGCCAATGGTGCAAGTCCACAAAGGGGACTTCAAGAAGCTTGGAACATAAGTGACTGCTTCTCTTGCTTTTTTAAAAATCAAACCTATTGAACACCAATATATATTTTCATTACTGGTATTCCCCATGCTTTCTGACTCAGCCTTCTGAGTCACAGATACCTGCAGAGATCTTGCACACCAATTCTCTGGGTATCTCAATCCACTCAAATGCACACCTGACATTAACCACTTCAACAATTGAAGGAAATAAAATTCATCTTTAGGAATATCTACCCTCCCAAGTTAACTGCAATACTATCACAACCTAAATTTCCAAAGAGTAACTCCGGAAGAAGAACCTATGGTATATTACAGATAATAGCGAAAGAGAGATTTATCATTGTGTTTACACACAAATGTATCAACATACATATATAACCTTTTCAATTTTTTAAAAATTATTTTGAGACAAGGTATTTTAAGGTGCAGTGGGTGTCACCAAGATGTGAAGCTGGCTCCAAGATCATGATTCTCCTCCCTCAGCCTATCGAGTCCCTAGCATGACAAAAGAAATGTGCCTCCACACCTCACTTATTACTCAACTTTAAAATAAGGATGGTGTATATGGCAGTGTTGCCAAAATTTGAAGGCTAGCCTTAGTAGTTTGGTAACATTCTGTCTTAAAACTGAAAAAGATAATGATGGTGGATCTCTGTCACAGGTAAGGCACCCTGGGTCCAAACCCCAGAAACAAAAGAATATTCTCAAATAACACAGATAAACTGGAGTACTTTAGGCTAAGTGAGATGATTCAGATGCAGAAATACATTGTATACTCTATGTTCTGAGCCTGGAATAAAAGAGACTGAATGTGTAGGAAGAGCCTGGTTGTTATCAGGGAGCATCATCAATAATATCGCATCATATAATGGAAATTCCAAAAGACAGCAGGATTGTGTTCTTAGTGTAGAATTTGATAATTATGAGAGATGATGGTTTTTATCATCACATAGCAATTGCAAATACTTATGGGATTCAGTGTGATGTTTATATATATGCATATACAGGTATTCATAATATCAAAACACCCTCTTCTGCCCTTGATGCCCCCACACACTCCTCAGCCATACTCATCACTATTGTACTTGCACATGATATTATATTAGTTAACATATGAGATGTGACACTATTGTGTATTTCTTCACTTAGCATGATATCATCCAATTTCATCTATTTTGCTGACCATTAGAGGAGTTTGTATTGATGGCTGAGTAATACCCCATGGTGAATATATAATATACTTTCTGTTGGATATGTTCAATTGCTTACCTACATCACTGGCTTTCCCTATATCTGTATTGTTAAACATACTGTTTTTCACCTTGAATTTATGTAACAAAAGAAAGCAACAACTACAAAAGAATGAAGAAACTGGGAATGAGGGCACATACCTGCAATCCCAATGGCTTGGGAGGCTGAGGCAGAAAATTCACGAGTTCAAAGTCAGACTCAGTAAATTAATAGGGAACTATACAACTCAGACCCTGTTTTTTTAAAAAAAATAAACATTACTGGGGAAGTGGCTTTGTGGTTGAATGATACTGGGACCTATCCCTAGTATACACCCCCCAAAAAAAGAGAATAAAGAAACTAGAAAACTGTGTCCTAACCTGATTTTATCAAATGAAAAGAAGCCAAGGCATAACAAAAATCATATTCTTTAAGTTTGTTAACATAAAGTTAATAAGCTCTCTCTTTGGGTCTGTCACAAACTGCAATATTTTGAGAGCATTCAGGAGGTTATATTACATGAAAAACTTCTCTTGTGCAAATAATGAAATAAAACCTTAGCCAGGTGTGGTGGTGCATGACTGTAATCCCAGTGTCTCTGGAGGCTGATACAAAGCCAGCCTCAACAAATTAGGGAAGACCACATCAATAGACTTAAAAATAAGAACCATATGATCATCTCGATTGATGCAGAAAAAGCATTCGACAAAGTACAGCATCCCTTTATGTTCAAAACGCTAGAAAAATTAGGGATAACAGGATCATACCTCAACATTGTAAAAGCAATTTATGCTAAGCCTCAGGCTAGCATCATTCTGAATGGAGAAAAATTGAAGGCATTCCCTCTAAGATCTGGTACAAGACAGGGATGCCCTCTCTCACCACTTCTGTTCAACATAGTCCTCGAAACACTGGCCAGAGCAATTAGACAGTCAAAAGAAATTAAAGGCATAAAAATAGGAAAAGAAGAACTTAAATTATCACTATTTGCAGATGATATGATTCTATACCTAGCAGACCCAAAAGGGTCTACAAAGAAGCTATTAGAGCTAATAAATGAATTCAGCAAAGTGGCAGGATATAAGATCAACACGCATAAATCAAAGGCATTCCTGTATATCAGCGACAAATCCTCTGAAACGGAAATGAGGACAACTACTCCATTCACAATATCCCCCCAAAAAATAAAATACTTGGGAATCAACCTAACAAAAGAGGTGAAAGATTTATACAATGAAAATTACAGAACCCTAACGAAAGACATAGAAGAAGACCTTAGAAGATGGAAAAACATACCCTGCTCATGGATAGGCAGAACTAACATCATCAAAATGGCGATATTACCAAAAGTTCTCTATAAGTTCAATGCAATGCCAATCAAAATCCCAACAGCATATCTTGTAGAAATAGATAAAAGAATCATGAAATTCATATGGAATAATAAAAGACCCAGAATAGCAAAAACAATACTAAGCAGGAAGTGTGAATCAGGCGGTATAGCGATACCAGACTTCAAACTATACTACAGAGCAATAGTAACAAAAACAGCATGGTACTGGTACCAAAACAGGCGGGTGGACCAATGGTACAGAATAGAAGACACAGCAACCAATCCACAAAACTACAACTATCTTATTTTTGATAAAGGGGCTAAAAGCATGCAATGGAGGAAGGATAGCATCTTCAACAAATGGTGCTGGGAAAACTGGAAATCCATATGCAACAAAATGAATCTGAATCCCTTTCTCTTGCCAAACACAAAAGTTAACTCAAAATGGATCAAGGAGCTTGATATCAAATCAGAGACACGGCATCTGATAGAAGAAAAAGTTGGCTACGACCTACATGCTGTGGGGTCGGGCTCCAAATTCCTCAATAGGACACCCATAGCGCTAGAGTTAACAAATAGAATCAACAAATGGGACTTACTCAAACTAAAAAGTTTTTTCTCAGCAAAAGAAACAATAAGAGAGATAAATAGGGAGCCTACATCCTGGGAACAAATCTTTACTCCACACACTTCAGATAGAGCCCTAATAACCAGAATATACAAAGAACTCAAAGAATTAGACAATAAGATAACAAATAACCCAATCAATAAATGGGCCAAGGACCTGAACAGACACTTCTCAGAGGAGGACATACAATCAATCAACAAGTACATGAAAAAATGCTCACCATCGCTAGCAGTCAGAGAAATGCAAATCAAAACTACCCTAAGATACCATCTCACTCCAGTAAGACTGGCAGCCATTAGGAAGTCAAACAACAATAAGTGCTGGAGAGGATGCGGGGAAAAGGGCACTCTTGTTCATTGCTGGTGGGACTGCAAATTGGTGCAGCCAATTTGGAAAGCAGTATGGAGATTTCTCGGAAAGCTGGGAATGGAACCACCATTTGACCCAGCTATTCCCCTTCTCGGTCTATTCCCTAAAGCCCTAACAAGAGCATGCTACAGGGACACTGCTACATCGATGTTCATAGCAGCTCAATTCACGATAGCAAGACTGTGGAACCAGCCTAGATGCCCTTCAATAGATGAATGGATAAAAAAAATGTGGCATTTATACACTATGGAGTATTACTCTGCATTAAAAAATGACAAAATTATAGAATTTGGAGGGAAATGGATGGCATTAGAGCAGATTATGCTAAGTGAAGCTAGTCAATCTTTAAAAAACAAATACCAAATGACTCCTTTGATATAAGGGGTGTAAACAAGGACAGGGTAGGGACGAAGAGCTTGAGAAGAATATTTACAGTAAACAGGGATGAGAGGTGGGAGGGAAAGGGAGTGAGAAGGGAAATTGCATGGAAATGGAAGGCGATCCTCAGGGTTATACAAAATGTCATATAAGAGATAAGGAGGGGTAAGTCAAGAGAATACAAATGGAAGACATGATTTACAGTAGAAGGGGTAGAGAGAGAAAAGGGGAGGGGAGGGGAGGGGAGGGGAGGGGGGATAGTAGACAATAGGACATACAGCAGAATACATCAGACACTAGAAAGGCAATATGTCAATCAATGGAAGGGTAACTGATGTGATACAGCAATTTGTATACGGGGTAAAAGCGGGAGTTCATAATCCACTTGAATCAAACCGTGTAATATGATGTATTAAGAACTATGTAATGTTATGAACGACCAATAAAAAAAAATTAGGGAAGGACTAAGGAAGTCAGTGAAACCCTGTCTCTAACTAAATTACAAAAACAGATCAGGAATGTTGCTGAGAGGTTGAGTGCCCCTGGGCTCAATCCACAGCATTAAAAACAAAAACAAAGATAAAAAAGAAATAAGACAGTAAGGCTGCTGAACATTTATATTTTCAGTGTTGCAAATATTTGGCCCAATACTCCCAAGTTCCATCATCCATCAATTTATAATTGAAATCTCTAGTTATATGTTTGTGAGAGAAAGGAGACAGAGATGTTCTTGAACTCTGTCATTCCTTTGCTAGTTTCTGCCATAAGCTAGGCAAAGATGTGCCCATTGTGATCCCCAGGGTACTGTGGCTCAGTCCTTCCTCTTCATGCAAGGATGCACCTTGAGGAGTGGATGTTGGCTTGACTGCTATAGTGAGGAAGGGGTAAAAGGGAAGTAATGTGTGTGGGTGTGTGGGTGGGATGTGATAATGATGGCTTCTGACCAAGTCCTACCCATGATCATCTTTTTAATATGTACCCAGTAAATGGTTTGTTTTCTTATATATCTTCTGGGATCCTGATCCTACAGTTAAATGTGAGGGACCCTATTCTCCATACCCAGCTACCTTAGCATTGTTTTTTCTCAGTTTGATGCCTCACAATTTGAAATACTTAGTCCCCCTTCCTCAGAGCCTTGACCTCATGTCTCTTTTGCTTATATTTTAAATATCTGGGCAATCCTCAAATACTCAGTTGCAGGTGAATCCACAGTTGATGTTCCTCTTTCAAGGATAAGGATAGACATTTTCTCTCATTGTGGCCTCTACCTTCTACTCACAAAATGGGGACATTATTCATGTTTGCAAACCTAGATATTATCCTGAGCCAACCTATAATATTAAAGTCAAGAATTTAATCCCTGGGTCTGGGGTCAGGGTTAGAGCACCTGCCTAGCACATGTGAGGCACTGGGTTCAATCCTCAGCACCACATAAAAATAAATATATAAAATAAGATACTCTGTCCACTACAACTAAAAAAAAAACAAAAAAAGACTAATCCCTACCAGGGTTGTGATGGCACATGCATTTAACCCCAGCTGCCCTAGAAGTCGAGCCTTGAGGGTCACAACTTTGAGTCTAGCCTCACTAACTTGGCAAGTCCGTATCTCAAAAATAAAAATGGGATGATGATAGAGGTCACTGGTAGACCATACCTAAGTCCTCTCCTCAGGATCACAGGGGAAAGTTTTTAATTCCTATCTTTTTTCTATGAGTTAAGGTCACCACAAAAAAGAAGGTGGCTTAGGGATAATGGTATATTTTCTAAAAACAAGCCATGTTAAATGTTCAAGTGTTCACATTTCTTGAAAAATTCCCAAGTATTTTGCTTTTGATATTATGGTCAGTAGAACTGTCTTTAATTTTATGTTTGCTACTTATTTTCTTATGCACATAAATAACTGATGATATTAAATTTTATTACAGTTCTGAGCTCTTCTGATGCTTCTAATAGTAATTAGTGAACTCCTACATTAAAAATATCCACTTAAAATCCACTTCAACCTCATACCTTATGTTGGAAAACCACAAAAGTTAGACAGCTAGAAACAGAAGTAAGTTGCAATACCCCTTTGACAAAGGCAAAGATACTGGTGAGACTCTCAGAAAAACTATTCCCTAAAAGTCAGAAACCAAGAGAACAATACCATAATCTCCCTCACACACATGATTTTATTCTTTTATTGCTGAATAAAATTCCATTGTGTATAAATAATGCATACATCTTTATCCATTCATCCAATGAAGGGCCTCTAGGTTGGCTCCACAGGATATCTGGGTAAAATGGTGGTTCCATTCTCAGATTTCCAAGGAATCTCCATACTGCTTTCCATATTGGCTGCACCAATTTCCAGTCCCACCAGCAGTGTATGAGTGTACCATTTTCCCCACATCCTCACCAACAGTTGAAGTTGTTTGTCTTCATAATAGCTGCAGTAATAAAATTTTTATTATAGTAAAATTCACAAACACACACACACACTCACACACACGGGTTTTGCTTTGGTGTCTCTGGACAAGACCATGTGGAGTAGGAACCTACAAATACAATGTCATCCTACTGCCAGTTAAGAGTAGGAATTGGTCCATGGGCAGAATTCTGGAGTCACCCACAGCATCTCCCATAAACTTGAGGAGCAAAGCAGGTGTGAGTCTTAGAGATATCAGAGAAGCCTCACTGTTTTCCTCCCCCCTTCTTGATAGTGATTTCTGGGCCAATGAGCTTTGCTCTACTTTGATTACATTTTATGTATTATCTAAAATTCACTCTTGCAAGAACACAATAGCCAAGAAACACAACATAACCTCCATATACCTGGGATCACAACCAGCTACAGTGTAAGATCTTTTATTGCTCTATAGTGAGCCGTTTCTGTGTACTGTGGCCGCCATTACAAGATGGTGCTGATAAGCGCCGTGGCCTGTGATAAACAATTCCTTATTTTGGGAGAGTTGGCACGTAGCTGTAAAACACCCTATGAGAAAGATCCACGTGGCAGTTGTGCATTGGGGCTTTATCTGCTTTATTAAGGCTGGGGCACGTAGCAGGAGTAGTAGTAGGAGTAGCAGTAGAAGTAGCAGTAGGAGTAGCAGTAGAAGTAGTAGTAGGAGTAGCAGTAGAAGTAGCAGTAGGAGTAGTAGTAGAAGCTAGTAGACATGTCAAAATAAAGGCCTGAATAAACTGCTGAAGGAAGAATCCTGTGTCGTGTTTCCTTTGCTGGCGAAGGGACGCGGCATTGCTCTACTTATTTACTCACTTCATTTCATCTATTTATTAATACAGGTGGGCAGCAGCCACTGCTCTAGGTCCTGTTGGAAGGTAACAGTCACACACCTACACACAGCATCCTAAGGGGAGACTGTGGAAACAGGAATTCTGACCCTTCATTGTTCATGAAGACTCACCCAGCATCAGAAACTTGAATATTTTATTTTGAGGCAGGGTCTTGCTATGAGGCCAACTGTGGCCTCCTACTTGAGATCCTCCTGAAATAGCCTCCCAAATCCCTGGCCTTAAGGACATGTGCTACCAAACCTTGTTCTTTGCTTATTAAAAAAAAGTGCATAGCTGCTGGTTACCTCCCTCCAGTGATATATGTGACATCAGACCCCAAGAAATAAAAACCCCACACAATTCCAAAGCTCAAGTCTGACTCTGGCTGTGAGAGGGTATGTGATGGGAAGGGATTTCGGGGAAAGAGGGACATCAGCTAAGAAAAAGTAGGTTCCATGGTTTTCATGGCAGAAAAGAACTTCATTTGTCAGGCGCATGGACAGTCCCATTTAGAAAACAGATCCACATTCAGGAAAGAAAATGAGGGGCCGGGGATACAGTGAAGTCGGTAGTGCGCTTACCCTACATGCACAAGGTCCCAGGTTCAACCCCCAGCATCAGAAGAAGAAAGAAAGGGAAAAAATATGAGTACGCCCTAAAGGGAGAGACAGCAAATATGTTGTCTGAGGTGCTGCTATTTGGAGAGAGACATTTAAGTGGGGCTGGACTAGTGATGTGGCCAGATCAGACTTCTGTAATTTCTCACCCATTTTTCTAAGCTTTCTCATATCATGGTAATATTTGGGGGTCCAGGAAGCTGGTCTAGGAGAAATGCTGCATTGCAGGGAATTGCTTTTTTCTTTTTTTTTTTTTTTAAATTGATCTTTATTTTTAAAAATAGTTTTTAGTTGGACAGTATACCTTATTTTACATATTTGTAATTAATGTGGTGCTGAGGATTGAACCCAGTGCCTCACAGGTGCTAGGCATGTGCTCTGTCACTGAGTCACAACCCCAGTCCCTTGTTTTTAATTTCAAGTTTTTGTGGGCATTCCTGCATTCTGGTGATTTATGGCTTCTTTTCCTTTGAGGTTCAGAGTAACTTTCTTCTTGGTATCCCAGCATTTCTGTCCCAACCAGACGTGTTCCACAGTTGTTTATGGATGTCAAGAGTTACTAGAGGAACGATTAAATGATAATTTAGTTATCAAAGCACATAGTGCTGTGTTTTCAGGACAGAAGTCTTAAGAAAATGTTCATTATTAGGTTTCTATTTTTACTTATGTATTTAGCCATGGACTCATATGGATTTGCAGTGATCCACAAACCAGCAGATTTCAGAAACTTTTCATGTTGACAACTTTTTAAAAATGCTTTCATTTGGATTGAGGCACATTTGACTGAGGGTAAACATTAAGATGCTTTTAAAGTGCTTATGAATTTTCCTGGCTAGAATATTGCAGAGGGTTTTGCCAGTGTTCTCGCCACTCTGTTTATCTCATTGGTGTTGAAAAACCTCCCAGATGCAAGGAATGCACCCAGAGGCAAGCTCCTGAAGCTGGCCACCCACAGACCCCCACACCCACTGATCCAATTCTCTGTCCCCCATTAATTGGGTGTCGGGTGCTGTCGGATTGTTAATTATTGGGTAAAACCCAGTGTTTCGTCCCCAGGGAGCCCAAGGCCTAGCTTTTTGGTTATTGGAACCACTGGGTTGGTTATTCACTTTTCCTTGCCTCTCAAGACAAATCTGAGCTCCATCCAGGGACCTAAATTTAGTGGAACTGGTAGTTTAGGAAAATTTCACATTTTGGTGAAGAAAACTAACAGCAATAATAATTAATCATTTCCCTCATGGGGGAAGAAGGGGTTCTGGCCCCAGGGTGTCTCTAGCTCTTTCCCTCTTCTCAGCCACATAATCTTCTTCTCATCTTGGGCAAGACAACCGTGTACTGCTCATCCCTGGAGTCCTGAGCATGTGGCTTGACCTTCTCAGTCTTCCTTCAAGAGAAATGTTCCCATTTCATAAATGCAGAAAAATTGGTCCCCCAAATAATCCGGCTGCTGTGAGATGCAAAATTAAAAATACTGAAAATGAGGGCTGGGGCTGAGGCTGAGTTGTAGAGTGCTTGCCTAGCACGTGCATGCACTGGATTCCATCCTCAGCACCACAGAAAAATAAATGGATAGAATAAAGGTATTGGGTCCGATTCCAATAGAAAAATATTTAAAAAAAATAAATACTAAAAAGGCAATGTATTCTAGCAATTAGGGAAATGCAAATTAAAACTGCACTGAGCTTCTCTTTCACTCCAGTCACAATAGCAATTATCAAGAATACAGTAACAATAAATTGGTGAGGATGTGGGGGACAGGGAATGCTCACACCATGTTGGAGGCACTGCACATTGCTGCAACCCCTCTGGAAAGCAGGATGGAGATTCCTCAGGAAACTAGGACTGGAACCACCCTCTGACTCAGTTATACCACTCCACAGAATATATCCAGAGGATTTAAAATCAGCATACTACAGGGACACAGCCACATCCATGTTCATGATAGCACAACTGACAATAGCTAAGCTACAGAACCAGCCTACATTCCCATCAACAAATGAATAGATAAAGAAATTGTGGTATGTATACATGGTGGGATATTACTCAGCTTTAAAAAAGGATGACTTCATAACATTGGCCAGTTAATGAATGGATCTGGAGATTATCATGCTAAAGTAAAATAAGGCAATCCCCCCAAACCAAAGGTCACATGTTTACCCTGGTATGTGTTATCTACATCACAAGGAAGGGGACTGGCACAAAGAGAAGTTCAGTAGATGAGACAAAGGGGAGCAACATGAAGGGTGGGGAGATAAGAACAGGAAATACTGTAGCATGAATGGACCATAATGTTCCTATTTAAATATATGAAAATACCGAAGTAAATTTGCCCATGTTGTCTACGCACAAGAATGAGGTCCTAAGGAGAATAATGTATATTTTATGTTTGGATAATTTTACCAAAATGGATTCTATGGCATGTATAACTAACAAGAACCAATAAAAGATAAAACATACTGAAAAGAACATAGGACCAAATTCATAGCATCATTGCTGGATGAGGAAATGTCTTTAGGTACATTCCAGAATTTTCTAAACCGCTCCCCCTTTGGATGCTGTCAATGGTGTTGGAGCCTGTGGGAATGTGGAGGTTCAGGGCACTGAATGGAGAAGAAAGGACCCCCCCACTTCATCTTCAGGTGCAGGGCTCCCAGGGGGCAGGTAACCTCGAGGCCTCCACAGTTAACTAAGGCAGAGAGGAGCAGGGTGCATTGGAGTCTATGGAGTTATTTTCCAAATTAGGAAAATCTGGAATTGGCTTTCCTGGACTCCCAATCAAAGGCAAATTGTTTTTCCTTAAAGAGAGAGACCCTTGAGTCCCTCTTAAGGAGAAGTCTTCTCTGTATTATGTGACTTTCTGCATCACTTAATTGGGGGGACAAGACCAGAGCTCTCTTTGGAGACACATTGGCTTTGTTTGCATCAAGACAAACAGGTAGGGTCTATCGTTTTTTTTTTTTTTTTTTTTTCTTGTCAAGTGCATAGTATTCAGCTGATACTAAGGATGCATACCTGGGCAGGGGGTCTCTGGTTTTAGGAGGAGGCAGGATCCCATTGCCTGGGATCCAGGAGGACTGGTGGGAACCAGGGAGAGCACCCAGGGTGGCCTTGATCTGTGCAAGGCTGTCATTCTGTGGCCACCGCAGGTATTTCAAAAGGAAGGAAAGGAAGGAAGGAAGGAAGGAGGGAGAAAAGAAAGAAAGAAAAGAAAGAAGTGGCACACGCCTGTCATTCCAGTGGCTTGAGAGACTGAGGCAGGAGGATGGGGAATTCAAAACCAGCCTCAGCCAAAGCAAGGTGCTAAGCAACTCAGTGAGACCTTGCCTCTAAATAAAATTCAAAATAGGGCTGGGGACGGGGCTCAGAGGTCTTCTGAATTTCAACTCCCAGTGGCTAGAGAGTGGAGGAGCCCAGGTGCAGCTGGGGTTTACCCAGCTCTGTGCTCTCCTGCTTCTCTTCTATGCTGATCTCCTTATTCTGCTCAAGCTCAATGTGGGCTCCAGACACAGATTCAACTCAGCTGGAGGAACATCAGCTCTCCGGCTGCCAACCTTATGGGAGCCTCCTCCAAGGCACCTGCCAGGCCCCCGTGAGCCTCCACCAGCGTGAGCCCTGATACACTGGGCAGTTCCCAAGGGGGAAAGGCCAGTTCTGCTTGGAGAATTTTGCACAGATGAACAGAGGACAAGTCAGCCTCCCTAGGGCGCTCTGGGTGGTCTTATTATAAAAGGAGGCCCAGGTGGTGAAACTGCCAAGAAATGACTTCAATTTCCTAACATCAAAACCCAACAGAATTCAGAATTCTGGTCACCCTAACCTTGACCCAATGCCCAGACCTCAAAAGGAAAAGAAGAAACCTGCAGCCCAACCCTGCCATTCTGGCCTCCTTCTTGCCTGGAGAGGATATCACCCCCCTGTCACTCAGAAAGAAGGCTCCCTGGGCTCAGGCTGTGGAGAGCGGAGACTGACTGATTTCCTGTCCAATCAGAAGTGCCCGTGCTGAGCGCTGACCAATCCTGAGTGCAGTCAGCGAGCAGGGGGCGGGCTTCCGTGCGGAGGTTGGAATTTATTTCTCCGCGGTCAGCGGTTCCACTCAGATTCCTGCAGTTGGACTCCAGGCTTCCTTCCATGCCCCGGACCCCGGGTGACCCTGCCATGCAGGGGCCTAAGCTCCCCAGGTCAGGCTTGGCTGCTGGGCACCAGGAAATGGTGAGTGTGCAGTGGCACCTGGTGCCTGGACAGGGAGGCTCGGAGGGAGGGGAGGCCATTCAGCAGGATTGGCTGTCCGGCGCTCTCTGTGTCTGCAGGCCTGAGCCCCTCAGGGAAAGCGCCCCTCAGTCCCCCTGGCCAGCCAGGTGGAGAGCGTGACAGTGGTGGAGACTCCTGCGGCCTCCCCTTCCCCTGGGGCAGCCTCAGCCCCTGCTCAGGGCCTCTGTGGCAGGGGAGCGCGGTGCCTGGCGTCTTCCGGGCTGTGGTGATTGACAGGTGGCACCACTGGAAATATCCAATCTCCAAGCCGCGCGTTGGCGCTCAGCTGGCCTCCCTGAGGCTGGGGCGGGGGCGCTGACTGTCTCAGCAAGTTGGGGAGCCACTTAGAGACTCAGGGAGACGCTGCCTGGAAATGAAATGCAAAATAGGGCTGGGGATGGGGCTCAGGGGTCCAGGGCCCCTGAGTTCAATGCCCGGTACCCCCCCCCCCAAAAAAAAAAATCCAATCTCCAAACCCCGTTTTCCTGCAGGAGGGGAACAGGGACCTCCCTTATTCCTGAGCTAGTTTTGTAGAATTTATTGTTTTTTTTTTTTTTTTTTTGTAGTTAACAGAAGGTGCTTTACCACTCAGCCATGTCCCTGGTAGATTTTAGTTTTTATTCTGAGCGTAGGTCTAAGTTGTTGAGGGTGGCCTGGTTAGGGTTGGATTGATAATGACTTTTCCGTTGCAATTAAGTGTATGATTTTTACATCCACATGGGTTCATGGGTGGACTCTGTTCACACACTACTTGATTCCTTGATGACAATTGTAACAGTACAGCTTCCCAATACACATATTACATAATAACTTCTTTTTTTCTCTCTCTTATAATTCAAAAGTTTCTTGGTTAAGTTTACATATATTTAACTTTGTGGATGAATTTTAGGATTGGATGCTTCCATTAAGAGTAAAGCATGCTGGATTGTTTATTAGTGCATCAGAGTTATACGTAATACCTCATGAATATGGCACCGTGTAAAACTTACCCATGGTATTTTATACCATTTTTAAGCTGAATATCCCATGACTATTAATGTATTATCCTGGTCCTATGAACTGATTGCAGCAAGTCCCTGTGGTGGGGGACTATCATGTGTCTTTAATAGCAAAACAGTTTCCACAAATAGTTAAGAAACAGTTAAACTCCTTGAGTTTATTAGAATTCTTTTGTTTCCTATCTTCATTGATACTATTTAATTTTCTCTCTGATACGGTTTTAGTTTACATTTCTCGGGTTTCTAAAGATGATGGATTCTTTTTATTCTTATTATTAAACACACGGGTATCTCCTGTGCAAATTGGCAGCTCAAGTCTCCTCCCTGAATTTCTTCTGTGCTGGATTTCAGAGTGTCATGACTGTGAGTATCACCAGTCTGTGGGCAGTTTTCCGACCCAATGGGGCAGAGATCTGCATGGGTCTCAGGTTTTTCTTCCTCCTGTGCTTTACTTTATTTTGGGGGGCAGGGGGGACATAGTGGATTGAATGCAGAGGTCCTTTCCCACTGAGCTACATCCTTCCTACTTTTTATCATTTATCTCAAGACAGAGCTGAGAGGCTGAGTCTGGCCTTGAACTTGGGCCCCAGCCTCCCGAGTGGCTGGGATTACAGATGAGGCCCTCCTTCCTGGGTCCCCCTGAATGTTCTAAATGTAAGGGAAGCAAAGTGTCAGTTCCAGAACCCAGTCCCCCAGATGAAACCTTTACATGTGTATGAATGAATTCCTAAAATTCTAGTCCCCTGTCCCCATTTCCAGTAAAAATATGTGTGTACGTGTGTGTGTGTGTGTGTGTGTGTGTGTGTGCATATGTATTCTCCCTACTCCCAGGCTAGATCCCTGGTCAGAATGTCTTTGAGCTGAGTGTCCCCCCTGTGGACTGCATGTCCTAGGGGTCTCATGCCCTCTGTGATATTTTCCTGGTCCTGTTTTGGCTCTGCCTGACACAGGGATCCCACACCTGGCACATCTGAGGTCTCCTGAGTATCTGGTAAATATCAGCCACCTGTTGACCTATGAGCAAGTGCATTTAGGGGAAGTAGTTTCTCAGAGGAGTAGGTGATGGCCCTGTGGCTGGGAGGAGTCTCCTTATCCAGAAGCCACTTCAGAAGTTCCCTTGTCCTGGCTCCTGTGGATCCTGGAACAGCGATGGGCATGCAGCCATTCATTAACATACTGGTTCAAGTTCCTTTGCAAATGCGTCCAGAGTGGTTGTTACTCTGTTAGCTTTTAAAGAACTCCATGCTATTTTTAAAAGTGTCTACACTGAGCTTAAATTCTAGTCCTGTGTGAGCGGGTCTTTCTCCATATCCATGTCATTGGAGGACTAGTTCCTTCACCTGTTTGATAGGAGCCTTTCCTACAGCTGGGCTCAGGCTGCTACTTGGCTACTTGGCTAGGGGCTGAATTCCTGATGCAGTTGGTTAGAACCCAGACTGCCTGTGCTCACTGCAGGAAGGTGGTGACAGCCTATTCTAGAAAGAAACAGGGAGTAGGGGTTTTGACCCCTTTTGCTTCACTCATGGGGGAGGGGGTTGTAGTTCCAGGGAAGTACTCATACACCAATGTGATGCCCCTCCTTGCTGATTTAGGGAGATTTGCATATGCACAGTTGCCATTGCTCCCAGAGCTTGATGGGTTAGGATGGAGTCCATGGAATGGGGAAAAATGTTGGGACCCTGAGTGCCTGGACATACTCCTTCCAGAAAGAACTGGTCAGGCCTGGAGTTATTACTGAGGTAGGGGGGAGAGGGCTCAGACAGGGCTGCTGGGTGGACTGCATTTGTCCTGTCTACCCTCAGGGACTGGCTAGGGAGGAGCTCAGTTGTTAGCAGCCACAGTTTGCAGATCATGCGTCAAATCCCTTCTAGGAATAAACTGGGACCCTTGACCTCACTCCCCTTCTGCCCTGGTCCCATGGATAAAGCTCATGACCCTCCACAGCCATAGGACCCCCCCTTTTCTCTCATCCTGATACTTGTGTATATTCAGCTCTTTCTTCTATGAGCACCAGACGAATTGCATTTCCAGCTACAAGTCATTTAGTGTCCAATGTGCTTCATTTGTGACCCCAATCAGTCTTCCTCTACTCTGGGTGACACTGCATTTTGGTATTCGGTCCCAATTATGTGACACATTGCTCAAAGCAGGACTAATGCCCACGTGTCCCCCAACTTTGCCTGCCCTTTGGATGGTAGAGATTTTCTCAATGGTCCAATGCATAGGTTTCTCAGTCCATGTATAACTTTATTTAAGAGGGACTCAAAACAGAAGTAGGTGCTTATTGGGTGTATCCATGTGTGGAGAGAATCCAGGAGCCTCCTATTCTGGTATAATTTTGAAACATAATCCTGCTCAACATGTGCTTCTTTGGGGTGCTGGAGTGTAATCCAGTACCACGCACATCCTGCCCCCAAGCCCTACCAGTGCTCTGCGCCTCCAGTTCCCACACCTCCCTTCACGTGGGTTGTCTTGTTCATTCACATCAAATCCTCTGCTGGAGATGGCTGCATTTATCTAGGCGTTTTCAGTGCACTAAATAATAAAAAGGACATTTACATACATGCGGAGTCATCTATGAAATTTCTGCATTGTGATTTTCTTGGTCCTCAAATTTCTGCAATATGATAATTTTATAACATGCATTAGTGCCTGGTAATGATAGCTCCTGCTTTTGCTCTTAGAGTTCAGAATTCTTGGCTAATTTCATATCGATTTAACCTTCCAGGAGAATATTCAAACTGTTTGCTTTTGTCCTGTCTTCAATGAAAAGGAAATCATGGTGAAATTTTGATGGGGTGTTATCATAGATGAACCTGAGGGACACGGCCATCTTTATAAGGAGGAATTTTATCATTCAGTCTGCTATGTGCTGATCTGTATTTGCATTTCTTCAAATTCTGTAGATGTACTATTTAAGTACACTTATATGTGAAATGTGACATTTATGTGATAGCTATATAAAACTGACACAGTGTTTCATAATATTTGTCAACCTGTATGTAATATGGCAAAGAAAATGTGGCTGATTGTCAGAAATGGTTATTTTCCATATTCTTATTTATCTATTCCCAAAATGGACATCCTCTGTCACCAGGCCCTGGGTCTCGGCTCTGGAGGAGCACGCTGTGTCCCCATATAAACAGGTGCTATAAGGTCCACATCTGTTTCTGTGGGCCTTCATGATAATCCCCACATGTTCTTCAACACTGTCTCAATTTGTGTACAATGTGACTTTATTGTACAGTCTCTCCTTTCTAAAGACGTTGATTGCTTTGTGAGGATGGGATGTTTAGATACCTGCTATTTGAAGGGGCTGTTCACGACTCTTGCCTGCATTTCTCTTGCAGTCTCTGTTCTACTGTCTTCTGAGTTGGGTTAAAGCTGAGGCAATTGTTTTCTTTCATCTGTCACTTCTCCTTATTCTCTTTAATGGAGTCATTTGAGGAATAGAATCTTTGTTTTCAATACAATTTATAAATTTAAAACTATTTTTCCCCTGTAACTTTGGGAAAAAAAATGACTTTTTTCTCTTCTTGTTTTCTTTTTGTGAAACGGGGGATTGGAACCAGGGTGTCCTATTACTGAACGATACCCTCAGCTCTTTTTAAATTTTTATTTTAAAAATTTGAATTTTTAAATTTTGTCTTAATTTTTTAAAATTAGGCAGGGTTTCACTCCGTTGCTGGGGTCAGCTTCACAATTGTGATACCTCTGCCTCAGCCTCCAGACCACTGGGTGTATCAGGTGTGTAGCACCACAGGCATCCTGTCTCACAATTTCTTTTTTTGTTTGTTTGTTTGTTTCTTTCTTTCTTTCTTTCTTTCTTTCTTTCTTTCTTTCTTTCTCTTTCTCTTTCTCTTTCTCTCTGTCTTTCTCTCTCTTTCTGTGTCTGTCTCTGTCTCTGACTCTCTTTCTCTTTTTCTTTCTCTTTCTCTTTTTCCTCTTTCTCTTTTCTATCTCTCTCTCTCTGTCTCTCTCTGTCTCCCTCTGTCTCTCTCCATCTATCTCTCTTTCCCTCTGTCTCCCTCTCCCTCTGTCTGTGTCTCTGTCTCTCTTGATATTTTTAAGGTCATGATTTTTTTTTAGGTTTTTTTATATATTTTTTTTCCAAACACACGACATCAGTGGAATGCATTATAATCCTTATTACACACAAAGCACAATTTTTCATTTCTCTGTATATAAAGTATGTTCACATCAATTTATGCCATTATACATGTACTTTTTTGCATTTCAATTATATATATATATATATCAATTTTTGTATCGCTGTATATAATGTATGTTGACACCCAATTCAAGTCTTCATACATATACTTTGGTTGATGGTGTCCATCACATTCCATGATCCTTGCTTATCCCCTGCCCCTCCCTATCCCTCCCTCCCCTCTTCCCTACCTGGAGTTCATCTATTCCTCTCATGCTCCCCCTCCCTTCCCTACTATAGTCAGCCTCCTTATATCAGAGAAAACATTCGGCATTTGTTTTTTTCGGGGGGATTGGCTAACTTCACTTAGCATTATCTTCTCCAACGCCATCCATTTACCCGCAAATGCCATGATTTTGTTCTTTTTTAATGCTGAGTAATATTCCATTGTGTATATATGCCACATTTTCTTTATCCATTCATCCACTGAAGGGCATCTAAGTTGGCTCCACAGTTTGGCTATTGTGAATTGTGCTGCTAAAAACACTGTGGCTGTGTCCCTGTAGTGTGCTGTTTTTAAGTCCTTTGGGTATAAACTAGGGAGTGGGATAGCTGGGTCAAATGGTGGTTGCATTTGAAGTCACTTTGTCAATTTTTAATTGCTTTTTTTGTTTCAATTCCATTGATCTCAGCTCTGATTTTAATTGTTTTCTGTCCTTTACTGCTTTTGGTGTTGATTCATTTTTTCCCTGGGCTTTGAGATGTCATTTTAGGTCATTTTTTTGACTTTTTCTTTTTTTTAAGTGATGAACTCCATGCAATGAATATTCTTCTTAGTAATGCCTTCATAGTGTCCCAGAGATTTTGACATGTTGTATCTGTGTTCTCATTCACCTCTAAGAATTTTAAATCTCCTCTTTGATGTTTTCTGCAAACGTTTGTTCATTCTCCAGGTATAGGAGTAGCTTCTATTTTTATCATTGATATATAATTTCATTCCATTATGATCTGATAGAATGCAGGGTAGTATCTTCATTTTTCCGTTTTTGCTTAGAGTTGCTTTTTGGCATAATATATGGTCTATTTTAGAGAAGGGATCCATTTGCTGCTGAGAAGAAAGTATCTTCGCCTGTTGAAGGATGAAATAGTCTATGTGTGTCATTTAGATCTAAGTTATTGATTGTATTATTGAGTTCTGTAGTTTTTGTTTGGCTTTTGTTTGGCAGATCTATCCAGTGGTAAAAGAGGTGTTTAAAGTCAACCAGAATTTTTGTCTTGTGGTCTGTTTGGCCCTTGAACTTGAGAAGAGTCTGTTTGAACATAGATGCTCCATCGTTTGGGGCATAAATATTTTTAATTGTTCTGTCTTGTTGGTGTATGGTTCCCTTAAGCAGTATAAAAGGTCCTTCTTTATCCCTTCTGATTAACTTTCACTTGAAGTCCACATTATTTTATATAAGGATGGAAACCCCTGCTTGCTTCCACAGTCCATGTGAGTGGTATGTTTTTTAATATTTATTTTTTGTAGATGGATACAATACTATTTATTTTTATGTGGTGCTGAGGATTGAACCCAGGGCCTCACATGTGCTAGGTGAGTGCTCTACCCCTGAGCCCCAGCCCAAGAGATATATTATTTTTCCAACTTGTCACCTTCACTCTGTGGGTGTCTTTTCTTATGAAATGAGTCTCTGGAAGGCAGCGTATTGTTGGGTCTTTTTTTTTTTTTAAGCCAATCTGCCAGTCTGTCTTTTGATTTTGAGTTTTGGAAATTTAACATTCAGGGTTAATATCGAGATGTGATTTGTATTCCCAGTTATTTTTGTTTATTTTTGATATTTAACTTGACTTGGTTCCTCTTTGATAGGTTCTTCCTGTAGAGTGATACTTCCCTTTTCTGATTTTTTTAATTGTTCATTTCCTCCTCAAGGATGTGCTGTAGTGCAGGTTTCTAGTTGTAAATTCTTTTAACTTTTGTGTATCATGAAGTTTTTTATTTCCTCATAAAAATAACATCTAAATTGAAATCTAATTGCTAATCAAAATTTAATTTTGCTGGGTATGATTCTTGGTTGGCATCTGTTTCTTTCAAGGCTTGGTGTATGTTGTTGCAGGATCTTGTAGCTTTCAGGGTCTCAGTTGAGAAATCCGAGATCCTGATTGGTTTCTCCCATATATAGTCTGATTCCTTTCTCTTGTGTCTTTTAAAATACTCTGCTTCTCCTGCATGCTACGTGTTTTCATTATGATGTGCCTTGGTGTGTATCTGTTGTGATTTTGTTCATTTGACATCCTGTAAACTTTTCCAATTCAGTCTTCATGTTTGGCAATTTTTCTGATATTATTTCATTGAATAGATTGTCCATTTCAGTCGTTTGGACCTCTATGCCTTCCTCTGCCACAGTAGTTGTCAAATTTGGTCTTTTCATGTTATTCCATAATTATTGAATCTTCTGCTCAATCTTTCTTACCATCTTCACTGGGGTCAATTTTATTTTTCAAGATTATATATTTTTCCTTCAATGTTGGAGGTTCTGTCTTCCAAGTGATCTATTCTGTTGGAGATGCTTCCTATTGAGTTCTTAATTTGGTTTACTGTTTCCTTCATTTCAAAAACCGGTTTGTTTTTTCAGAGTCTGTATCTCCTTATCTCTTTTGCTTTCTGTATTTGATTATGTAGCTCTTTGTCAAAATGTTTCTTTGCTGCCTGTATTTGCTCTCTTACATCATCCTTTAATTCACAGAAAATTGTATATCTCCTCCACTCCTTCTCTGTCATTTCTCCTGCTGTTCTTTTCCTGGATTCTAATAATGTAGCATCATGGTTTGGGCACATTCTTCTTGGTTTTTCATGTTGCTCATGCATCTTCCCTTCCATCTGTGTTTTCAAGGTGTAACAATTTTTACCCTGTAGGCCTATAGTGTCCACAAAGGGTTCCGATTCCTTTCTTTTTTTAAAAAAAAATTATTTATTTTTTAAATATACAACAGTGGAATGCATTACAATCCTTATTACATACATAGAGCACAATTTTTCATATCTCTGTATATAAAATATGTTCATGCTAATGTATGCCATTATACATGTACTCATTTCTTTCTACATTACAACTCTTAATACACATATAACACAATTTTTCATATCTGTTTGTATATAAGGTATGTTGGTACCAAATTCAAATCTTCATACATATGTTCTTGAATATTGGTGTTGATCATATACCACCATGCTTGCTAATCCCCTTCTCTCTCCATTTTCCTCCCACCCCTCTTTCCCATCTAGAATTAATCTAATCCTCCCATGTTCTCCCTCCCTACCGCACTGTGAGTCACCCCCCCATATATCAGAGAAAATATTTGGCATTTTTTTGGGGGGGATTGGCTAACTTCACTTAACATAATATTCTCTGACTCCATCCATTTACTAGTAAATGCCATGTTTTTATTCTCTTTTATTGCTGAGTAATATTCCATTGTGTATATATGCCACATATTTTATCCATTCATCCATTGAAGGGCATCTAGGTTGGCTCCACAATTTGGCTATTTTGAATTGTGCTGCTATAAACATTGACCTGGTTGTGTCCCTGTAGTGTGCTGTTCTTAAGTCCTTTGGGTATAAACTGAGGCCAGGAATACCTTGGTCAAATGGTGGTTCTATTCCCAGATTTCCAAGGAATCTTGATACTACTTTCCATATTGGCTGCACCAATTTGCAGTCCCACCAGCAGTGTATGAGTGTGTATTTTCCCCCACATCCTCGCTAACACTGTTGTTTATATGCATAATAGCTGCCATTCTGGCTAGAGTGAGATAAAATCTTAGTGTTGATTTGCATTTCTCTAATTGCTATGTTGAACTTTTTCATATATATTTGTTGCCCAATTGTATATCATATTCTGAGAAGTGCTTGTTCACTTCCTTGGCCCACTTATTGATTGGGTTTGTTTATTTATTTAGTGTGTGTGTGTTAAGATTGAGCTCTTCACATACCCTAGAGATGAGGGCTGTATCTGATGTGTGTGTGGTAAGAATTTGCTCCCAGGATGTAGGCTGTCTCTTCACCTCATTGATTGTTTCTTTTGCTGAGAAGCTGTTCAGTTTGAATCCATCCACTTACTGATTCTTGGTTTTAATACTTTTGCAGTAGAAGGATGTTGGGGCCTAATCCAACATGATGAAGATTTGGACCTACTTTTTCTTCTCTTAGGTGCAGGATCTCTGGTTTAATTCCTAGGCCTTTGATCCACTTTGAGTTGAGTGCATGGTGAGAGATAGGGACTTAATTTTATTTTGCCGAATATGGATTTCCAGTTTTCCCAGCTCCATTGTTGAAGAGGCTATCTTTTCTCCAATGTATGTTTTTGGTACCTTTGTCTAGTATGAAATAACTGTATTTATGTGGGTTTGTCTCAGTGTCCTCTATTCTGTACCATTGCTATACATGTCTATTTTGGTGCCAGTACTATGCTATTTTTGTTCCTATTGCTCTGAAGTATACTTTAAGGTCTGGTATAGTGATGCCCCCTGCCTCCCTCTCCTTCCTAAGGATTGCTTTGGCTATTCTGGGTCTCTTTATTTTTTCCAGGATTAATTTCATGATCCCTTTTTCTATTTCCATGAGGAATGTCATTGGTATTTTGATTGGAATTGCATTGAATGTGTATAGTCCTTTTGAAGTATGGTCATTTTGATAATATTAATTCTGCCTATCCAAGAACAAGAGAGCTTTTTTCATCTTCTAAGTCTCCTTTAATTTCTTTTTTAATGCTCTGTAGTTTTCATTGTAGAGGGCTTTCACCTCTTTCATTATGTTGATTCCCATATTTTTTTTGAGGCTATTTTAAATAGGGTAGGTTTTCTAGTTTCCCTTTCAGAGGACTTGTCACTGATGTACAGATTCCCTTTGATTTATGGGTGTTGATTTTATATCCTGCTATTTTGCTGAATTCATTTACTAGCTCATTTTCTGGTGGGATTTTTTTTTTATCTTCTAGGTATAGCATCATGTCATCAGCAAAGAGTGATATTTTTAGTTCTTCTTTTCCTATCCATATCCTTTTAATTTATTTTATCTAATTGCTCTGGACAGCGTTTAAAGGTTTAAACAACTATGCTGCATAGAAGTGGTGAGGGAGGGACTCCCTGTGTTGTTCCAGTTTTTAGAGGGGATGCCTTTAATTTTTCTCCATTTAGAATGATGTTGGCCTGGGACTTAGTATAGAGAGCCTTTATGATGTTGAGATATGTCCTGTTATTCCTAGTTTTTCTAGTGCTTTGAACATGAAGGGTGCTGTATTTTGTTAAATGCTTTTTCTGCATCTATTGAGATGGTCATATGATTCTTTAAGTCTATTGAAATGATGAATAACCTTTATTTATTTCTATATGGGGAGCCTTGCATCCCTGGGACGAACCCCACTTAATCATGGTGACAATCTTTTTAATGTTTTGGTATTCAATTTGCCAGAATTTTCTTCAGAATTTTTGTGTCTATGTTCATTAGAGAGATTGCTCTGAAGGTTTCTTTCTTTGATGTGTCTTTGTCTAATTTTAGAATTAGGGTGATTTTGGCCTCATAGAATGAGTTTGGAAGTGCTCCCTCTTTTTCTATTTCATGAAATTATTTAAGGAGTATTGGTGTTAGTTCTTCTTTGAAGGTTGACACCAATTCATGTCTTTATACATGTACTTTGGATTACGATGCCTATTACATTCCACCATCCTTGATAATTCCCTGCCCCCACCCTTCCCCTCCCACCCCTCTACTCCACTCTATAATTCATCTATTCCTCCCATGCCCCCCTCCCTACCCCACTATGAGTCAGCTTCCTTATATCAGAGAAGACATTCAGCATTTGTTTTTTGGGGAATTGACTAGCTTCACTTAGCATTATCTTCTCCAATGCCATTCATTTACCTGCAATGCCATGATTTTATTCTCTTTTATTGCTGAGTAATATTCCATTGTGTACAAATGCCACATTTTTAATCCATTCATCTATTCAAGGGCATCTAGGTTGGCTCCACAGTTTAGCTATTGTGAATAATGCTGGTAAAACATTGATGTGGCTGTGTCCCTGTAGTTTGCTGTTTTTTTTTTTTTTATGTCCTTTGGGTATAGTCTGAGTAGTAGGATGGTTGGGTCAAATGGTGGTTCCATTACCAGTCATTTTCTCAATTTTTAAATTGGTTCTTTTGTTTTAGTTCCATTGATTTCAGCTCTGATTTTAATTATTTTGTGTCCTTTACTGCTTTTGGTGTTGATTCATTTTCCCCCTAGGGCTTTGAGATGTAATTTTAGGTCATTTGTTTGTTGATTTTTTTCTTTTTCTTAAGGAATGAACTCCATGCAATGAACTTTCCTCTTAATAATGCCTTCACAGTGTCCCAGAGATTTGATATGTTGGATCTGTGTTCTCATTCACTTCTAAGAATTATTTAATCTCCTCTTTGATGTCTTTTGCAACCCGTTGTTCATTCACTAGCATACTATTTAGTTTCCAGGTGTTGGAGTAGTTTCTATTTTTATTATTGATTTGCAATTTCATTCCATTATGATCTGATAGAATGCAGGGTCGTATCTGGAGTATCTGTACTCTTTTGTATTTGATAAGAGTTGCTTTGTGGCATAATATATGGTCTATTTTATAGACGAATCCATTTGCTGCTGAGGTGTATTCACCTGTTGAAGGATGAAATAGTCTATGTATATCAGTTAAATCTAAGTTATTGATTGTATTATTGAGTTTTGTAGTTTCTGTGTGGCTTTTGTTTGGAAGATTTATCCAGGGGTGAAAGAGGGGTGTTAAATCACCCAGAATTATGGTCTTGTGGTCTACTTGGCCCTTGAACTTGAGAAGAGTCTGTTTGAACATAGATGCTCCATTGTTTGTGGCATAAATATTTTTAATTGTTCTGTCTTGTTGGTATATGGTTCCCTTAAGCAGTATGAAGGTTCCTCCTTTATCCCTTCTGATTAACTTTCACTTGAAGTCCACATTATTTGACATAAAGATGGAAACCCCTGCTTGCTTCTGCAGTCCAGGTGAATGGTAAGGTTTTTCCCAACCTTTCACCTTCAGTCTGTGGATGTCTTTTCCTATGACATGAGTCTCTGGAAGGCAGCATATTGTTGGGTCTTCTTCTTCTTCTTCTTTTTTTTTTAATCCAATTTGCCAGTCTATGTCTTTTGATTGTCGAGTTTTAGAAATTAACATTCAGGATTATTATTGAGACATGATTTGCCTTCCCAGTTGTTTTGGTTTATTTTGGTAGTTAACTTGTTTTTTTTTTTTTTTTTTTTGATAGGTTTTTTCCTTTAGAGTGAATCCTCCCTTATCTGACTTTCATTGTTTTTCATTTCCTCTTCATGGAATATTTTGCCAAGGATGTGCTGTAGTGCAGGTTTCTAGGTGCAAATTCTTTTAACTTTTGTGTATCATGGAAGGTTTTTATTTTGTCATAAAAAATAACATCTAAATCAAATTCTAAAGTTTAATTTTGCTGGATATGATTCTTGGTTGGCAGCCACTTTCGTTTAGAGCTCAGTATATGTTGTTGCTGGATCTTGTAGCTTTCAGGGTCTTTGTTGAGAAATCAGCAGAGATTGTAATCATTTTCCCTTCTATGTAATCTGATTCCTTTATCTTGTGGCTTTGAAAATTCTCTCCTTATTCTGTACACTTGGCAGTTTCATTATGAGGTGCCTTATTGTGGATCTTTTGTGATTTTGTACACTTAACATCCTGTAAGCTTTTTTTGTATTTGATTTTTCAATTCAGTCTTCATGTTTGGCAATTTTTCCTGTATTATTTCATTGAATAAATTGTCCTTTTTTGTTGTTGTTGTTTGGACCTCTATTCCTTCCTCTATCCCAATGATTGTTAAATTTGGTCTTTTCATGCTATTCTATAATTCTTGAATTTTCTGCTCCTGGTTTCTTATCATCTTCACTGTGTGGTCAACCTCTTTTTTGAAGATTATATAGTTTGTCTTCATTGTCTGAGGTTTTGTCTTCCAAGTGATCTATTCAGTTGGAGATGCTTCCTATTGAGTTTTTAATTTGGTTTACTGTTTCCTTCATATCGATGATTTCTATTTATTTTTTCAGAACTTCTATCTCCTTATTGAAGGAATATTTTGCTTCCTGTATTTGCTTATGTAGCTCTTTGTCAAAAAAATCCTTTGCTGCCTGTATTTGCTCTCTTATATAATTCTTTAATTCACAGAAAATTATGCACCTCCTCCATTCCTTCTCTGTCATTTCTTCTGCTGTTTTGACTATGGATTCTAATAATAAAGCATCTTTGTTTAGGGCACATTCTTCCCTTGGTTCTTCATGTTGTTCATGCATCTTCCCTTCTAGCTCTGTGTTTTCAAGGAGTTACAGTTTTTACCCTGGAGGCTTATAGTTTCCCTGCGGGATTCCAATACCTCTACCTTTAACGGGGAGATCAGTATACACAGAATCCAATACAAACAATATGAAGACTTAAAACAAATTGCTTCTATTAAGGTGTTTATGGCTTTTTCACAATATACACAAAAGGCGAGTTCAATCATTATCCACAATATAAATAGTAGGTTTGAAAAAGGGTCTGCAGTTTCTAGTGTGGACAAAGGGAGAACCACAAGTAGGGTGTAGGATGAGTTGTTGAGGGAGTAAGAGTTAAGGATATAGAGTTATTAGGTCTTAGGAAGAGTTAAAGAGGAATGAAATGTTGGATAGTATCAGGAGAAAAGAGAGAAAGTGATTTTGGGGAAATATGTAAGTGGGAAGACAGTAGCAAAAACAAAAAAAATCAAAATTAAAAAATACAAAATGTAAAAATAGTAGATAAAAGTATATACAACACAACTCTAATATACTATTCAGACCTCCCAGACATCAGTAGCCTAATCCTTGAGAAGTTTTTGGTTTTACAAATGTTGGGAATATGAGGGCGGAAGAAGAGGGAGAGAGAAAGGAGAAAAAGAATCTCAAAGATATAAGGATTGGTTTTCCTTCAAGTGCTGTATCTTTCCTGCTTCTTTTCTCACCGTCTTGTTGGGTTGTCTGTTGTTTGCTGGTGTCTCCACCCTCAGGTTGGTAAAGGTTGTTACAGTGGGAGGGTTGGTCTTGGGGGTAAGTTCTTGGAATTGGGGTGTAGCCCTTACCAGTTCCCATGGGAGACTGCACCCCAAGGATCTCATCTGGGGCCCACCTGCAGACCTTACAATTCCTGGTCTCTGATTTAGGCTCTGAACTCTGGGAAGTAGAAAGGGAGGGGTACTTAAGACAGTCAGAAACCCCCTCTTTCCAGAAGTCTTGTGGGATGTGCCCTGAACACCTGTTGTGGAGAGCCATTGAGCAGATCAGGACAAGGCTTTGGAAGCTATGGACTGGCCATGTGGCCGAAAGCACTGTGAGGGGGTAGCAACTGCTGGGGAGGGGGTGGATTTGGGGACTCTAGGTACCTTGATATTGCTTCTGGGCCCCAGCCTCTGTCCCAAGCTGAGAGTTGCCCTAACTCAAGATGATGACCAAGATGTTCCAAGTTGGAGGTGGCTGCTTTCAGAGATGGGGTGTTGGTTGTGTCGAGCTGGGTGATGGCATTCAGTGACATGTTAAGATCCAGCTCTGTGGAATGCAGTGTTGTGGCTGGCAGTTGTCTCTAGACCCTGTCCAGTGTCCCCAGGTGCAGGCTACCATGGTTGCAGTGTCCCAAGATGGAGGGACACTGGGGGAGCCCCATGTTGGTAATGGGGGTCCACACAGGAATGGTGGCTGGGGATCCTGCAGGGCAGTGGCCACAAGGATTCCTGCATGGGTGGGCAGCTAGGAGTCCTGAGTGTGTGCTAAATCTGGTCCTGCTGGGGCACAGTGGCTGGAGGACCTGTGTGGGCTTTGTGGCTGGCATTCCTGCATGGGAGCAGCGGTCAGGGGTCCTCTAAGAACCCTCAGAAACAGTATTTCCACTACTTGAATCTTAGGTTACAGAGCAACACAGCATGCAGTCTCCCTCTAGCCCCAATCTTGGGTTTAATCCCTGTTTTCTGCAAAATTAAATTAACCAAGTGACCAAATGCTCATGCTAATCTGATAGCTGCTAAAGCTGGGTAGTTGTGAAAGTTGTGCAAATATTTTCCAAAATATGGTTGTAGGTTACTAGCTTATCTTTTTTGTAAAGAGAAAGACCTTGGGCACACAACTCCAACTTAAATATTAGTATTTCATGCTTCTTTCCTTAATTGCTGCTCATTTGAAATGTGAATATGATATTCTACCCTGAGGAAATAGCCCCTCTTTTGTCTAGGTGATGTTTCATAACTTATGCTGTAAGAAATATTCTGAAGCTAAGTGTGACAATTTTTAAAATTTGCAGTGAACAACCTGATTTAAACAAGGGGATATCTGATACTCATATAGATTTCCTGATAACACTTGTTTTAGTTTTGGAGATGGGTGGATTCTTTGCTGATTCTGTCTTCTAAATTGAGAATGGGAAATTCGTTGGCTGGTGTATCATTTCTTGGGCCTGGTAATGTGTTGTTTGCAGCAGATTGTGTTCTTGTTCTCTTGGTTTCTGACTTGCAGGGAATAGTTTTGCTGAGATTCTCACCAGTATCTTTGCCTTTGTCAAAGGGGTATTGCAATTCACTTGTGTTTCTTGCTGTCTCACTTTTGTAGTCTTTCAAAATGTGATATGAGATAGGAGTGTTTTTAAAGTGGATATTTTTAATGTAGGAGTTAAGTAAGTACTGTTAGAAGCAACAGATGAGCTCAGAACAGTAACAAAATTCTAGATCAATCAGTTGTTTGTGTGCATAAGAAAATAAATAGCAAACATAAAATTAAAGAGACAGTTCTAATGACCATGATATCAAAAGCAAAATACTTGAGAATTTTTTGAAAGATGTGAACACTTGAACATTTAACATGACTTGTTTAGAAAATATAACATCACTCCTAAGCCACTTCCTTATTTGTGAGGACTTTAACTTCATAGAAAGAAGACAGGAATTAAAAATTTCCCCCTATGTTCCTGAGGATAGGACCTAGGTGTTTTACCAGTGAGCTCTATCATCCCAGTTTTATTTTTCTTGGATATGGTCTTGCCAAGTTAGGCTAGACTCAAAGTTGTGAGAATTCATCTATTCCTCCAATATTCCCCCTCTCTACCCCGCTATGAGTCAGCCTCCTTATATCAGAGATAACATTCAGCATTTGTTTTTGTTTTTTTTTGGGGGGGGTTGGCTAACTTCACTTATCATTATCTTCTCCAACTCCATCCATTTACCAGCAAATGCCATGATTTTATTCTCTTTATAGCTGAGTAAAATTCCATAGTGTATATATGTGACATTTCTTTTATCCATTCATCCACTGAAGGGCGTCTAGGTTGGCTCCACAGTTTAGCTATTGTGAATTGTACTGCTATAAACATTGATGTGGCTGTGTCCCTGTAGTGTGTTGTTTTTAAGTCCTTTGGGTATAGTCCAAGGAGAGGAATAGCTGGGTCAAAAGTTGGTTTCATTCCCAGATTTCCAAGGAATCTCCATACTGCTTTCCATATTGGCTGCATCAATTTGCAGTCCCACCAGCCTTTTTCCCACATCCTCGCCAACACTCATTGTTGTTTGTCTTCATAACAGCTGCCATTGTGACTGGAGTGAGATGATATCTTATGTAGTTTTGATTTGCATTTCTCTAATTGCTAGAGATGATGAAACTTTTTTCATATTTGTTGATTGGTTCTATATCCTTTTCTGAGAAGTGTCTGTTCTGGTCCTTGGCCCATTTTCTGATTGGGTTATTTGGGTTTTTTGAAGCTTAGCTTTTTGAGTTTTTTTATATACTTTCAAGATTAGTGCTCTATCTGATGAGTGGTAAAAATTTTCTCCCAGAATGTAGGCTCTCTGTTCATCTCACAGATTATTTCTTTTGCTGAGAAGAAAAATTTTAGTTGGATTCTATCACATTTATTGATTCTTGGTTTTAATTCTGGTGCTATAGGGTCTTATTAAGGAAGTTAGGGCCTAGTCATTCATGATGAAGTTTAGGGCCTGCTTTTTCTTCTATTAGATGCAGCGTCTGTGGTTTAATTCCTAGGTCCTTGATCCACTTTGAGTTGAGTTTTGTACATGGTGCAGTTGCTCTTTAAAAGTGCCAATGTTGACATAAGAAATTCTTTCTATGGAATGTTCATTTTTAATATCTTCTAAGTTTGCTCTTTTCCTTAGGATTTTCTTCCCTCTCTACTTTAATGAAATTTACTTTTTTCAAAGTATTGAGATGGATAATTTGCTAATAAATTCTTAGCCATTTAAGGGCTATTGTAAGTGTATTTTTCCTTATTATCCTCAGATTTCAATGCATCTCACTTATTTTACAAACTTATGGAGGTTTAACTGACACACATTAACCTGTACATATGTAAGGTCTATATTTTTATCTTTTGTCATATGTACACACTCGTCAAACCAACACCACAACCAACAAAATTATCACATTCACAACTAAAATTTGCTTCCTAATGTCTTTTTCTTCCCCACAACGTGTAGCTCTGGAGGCTGCTAGTGGAAGCCACCAGGAGGTAGGGAGGAGGAGGGAGAAGAGGAGGGAGGAAAGGCAGAGGGACACTGGGGACCAGAGTGGGGCTTAGATGGGGCAGGACAGAGGCACAGCAGTAGCATCTGAACAGGTGGAAACGAGAAGCCTGGGGTGAAGGACAAAGGTGACACCCTGGGGTAGACCCTGAGCCACAAGCAGATGAAGGGATGGCATCCTAGTGTTCTTCCCACCTCGCTTCCCAAGGGTGTCCCTTCCCAAGCCCATATTGGCTGTCACAACAACATCTTTTTTTGGCCAGGTGGGATCCACTTTATCTTCCCCCTCCCTTTCTTCCTCACCTGCATCCCACTAACTCCCCTCGCCATCCTTTGCAGTTTCTATTTCTTCATCAGCCCCCTCTTTTCCTCCTCTTCCACTTCTTTCTTTCAAATATATTTTTATTAGTTAATGATGGGCCTTTAATTTTATGTGGTGCTGAGAATGGAACCCAGTGCCTCACACGTACCAGACTTGTGACCTGCCTCTGAGCCCTGGCCCTTCTGTTCCACGTCTCTATTTTGCTCTTCCCAGCCTTATCCTTCACCTCTTATCAGCAGGTCCTTGGCACTAAGTGACCATGGCCTCATGGTCCTGTCTGAGCTGGGGCTGGGGCCATGCTTGGGCTGGTGTGAAAACTGGGTCCCTGTGTCTGGACAGAAGGGTCCTGCAGTGCAGAGTGTGGGGGCACTGGAGGACCTTTCCCAGTGGTGAAGGTGGCAGTGGTGGGGGCCAGTTGGAGCACCCTCATAGAACCCTTTCCCACCTCTCCTCTGTCTAGGGTAGAGTTGCTCTTTCATGGCACACACCTGAGTACAGAGCACCATACGATCTTCCAAGATGCTTTACCATTTACCTTTGCCACTGCAGGCTTGGCCATTCCAATCACTCAACGTCCCTGTGGCCATCAGTCTTATAGTTGTGTATGTGGGAGGTGGTGGTAGGTGTGATTTTTCCCCCTCCCTTCCTGGTGGATCTACAGTAGTCTCTGCTGCCTTGACTATTTGCTTCCTTGAAGAGTCCTGCTCGATACTCATGTTCATATATTTATTTGCCACCTGCATATTTTCTCCCTTGTGAAATCACTTTTGAAATTTCTCATCTGTGCTGGGCTCTGCTGGGATGTCTTTTTTCCCCAAAGAAATGTGAAGTACTTTGAATATTCTGCACTCTAGGCTCTTTACTAAAAATGTTTATGGAAAACTTCTCCCTTCCTAGATCTTCCTTTAAACATTGAGGTCCCCTGACTTAAAATGACCAAAGTAGAATCCACAGAGGTGAAGTCCTAGAAATATTCAGGGGGAAATTTTGGAAAAGAGAAAGTAACAAAATTAGATAAGAATGAATCCAAACCCCAGAGTGTTCAGTTGAGTACTGTGGCCCACGTGCCCTGTGATGAGGTGACCAGGGATGTACACTGTGGGTGAGGACAACACTAAGTGGTTTGACCCAAGGTTACAGCAACTGCAAAAGTGACCAGGTCTAGTCGAGATCATGGTCCCACCTGCTGTCTAACCATGGCTCCATTCTCAGCTCAACTTCTGCGTGTTCCTCTCACCTAGGAGCATTGTCAGGTTTTGAGATCTCTAAGTCCTCCACTAAGTATTGGGTGGCACTGTCCCAGTCAGGTGTCTCCCCATCTCACCGTGTTGGGGATCTGTCTCTGCCATTCTGAGTTTGCAGACCAGGGTGCTGTGATTTTCTTTTCCCTGGGCTTACAGCTGCATTTTCTGACTTTTGGGCAAATATTGTGAGCAAGGACAAGCTCACTGGAGACCTTCCCTCTCCTGTTCCTGAGGGACTAAGCTGTGTTTTGACTGAGGGTGGCCATCAGTGGACCTTTGTGTTATATATAAGTTGGGCTTTTCCATCATCTCACTTTAGAAAGCTACGTCAAAATAAGGAGATTCCAGTGGTTACTAGAAACTGAGATAGTTTCTTTTTGCATACTCTTGAAGGAGGGTGACTCTGTTTACAGTGTTAACATTTCATTGTTAGGATACTTAAAACATTCAAGTTATAAAATGAATTGCTATTACTTTTATGTGATAGTAACGTTTGTGATGTTTCTTTCAAAAGCAATACAAAAATGTGTTTTCTGCAATTTATTTCTTCTAATTTGTTATACATGGGCAGAATGCACTCCAATGAATACTACACCTATAGAGCACAAGTTTTCATTTCTGTGGTTATACACAAAATAGTCACACCATGCATTTCTTCATACATGTACTTGGGGTAATGTTGTCTGTCTCATTCCACCAGCTTCTTTACCTCCATGCTCCTTCCATTTTTCCTCCCTCCCCTTTGCCCTACCTAGAGTCCCTCAATTTTCCCATGCTCCCCCCTCCCCATTATGAACCAACCTCCACATACCAGAAATCATTTAGCCTTTGATTTGGGGGGATTGGCTAACTTCACTTAGCATGATATTCTCCAACTCCATCCATTTATTAGAAAATGCCATGATTTTATTCTCTTTCAATGCTAGTATTGCATTGTGTATATATAACAGTTTTTTAACCAATTCATCTGATGAAGGGCATCTAGGTTGGCTCCACAGTTTAGCTGTTGTGAATTGTGCTGCTATAAACATTGATGTGGCTGTGTCCCTGTAGTATGCTGTTTTTAGATCCTTTGGGTATAGTCTGAGGAGATGGACAGCTGGGTCACATGGTGGTTCCATTCCGAGATTTCCAAGGACTCTCCATACTGCTTTCCATATTGGCTGCACCAGTTTGCAGTCCCACCAGCAGTGTATGAGTGTACATTTTCCCCACATCCTCGCCAACACTTGCTGTTGTTTTTCTTCATAGTTGCCATTATGACTGGACTGAGATGAAATCTTAGTTTTGATTTGCATTTCTCTAATTGATATGTTGAACTTTTAAAAAATATTTGTTGCTCAATTGTATATTATACTCTGTTTTTTTTTTTTGTTGTTGTTGTTGTTGTTTTTTTGGTTTTTTGTTTTTTGGTGTTGAGTTCTTCATATACCCGAGAGATGAGTGCTGTATCTGACCTGTGTGTGGTAAGAATTTGCTCCCAGGATGTAGGCTGTCTCTTCACCTCACTGATTGTTTCTTTTACTGAGAAGCTGTTCAGTTTGAATCCATCCACTTATTAATTCTTGGTTTTAATTCTTATGCTATAGGTGTCTTAATAAGGGGCCTAATCCAACATGATGAATATTTGGACTTACTTTTCTTCTCTTAGGTACAGGGCTCTGGTTTAATTCCTAGGTCCTTGATCCACTTGATTTTGAGTTTTGAGTGCTTGGTGAGAGATGGGGACTTAATTTTATTTTGCTGCATATGGATTTCCAGTTTTCCGAGCATCATTTGTTGAAGAGGCTATCTTTTCTCCAATGCATGTTTTTGGTACCTTTGTCTACTATGAGATAACTGTATTTATGTGGTTAGTCTCTGTTTCAGTGCCAATACCATGCTGTTTCTGTTACTGTGGCTGTGTAGTATGGCTTAAGGTCTGGTATAATGATGTCCCCTGCTTTACTTTTCTGCTAAGGACTGTTTTAGCTATTCCGGGTCTCTTTATTTTCCTGGGATTAATTACATCATTGCCTTTTCTATTTCCATGAGGAATGCTATTGAGATTTTGATTGGAATTGCATTAAATCTGAATAGTGATTTTAGAAGTATGGTCATTTTGATAATATTCTGCCTATCCAAGTGCAAGATCGATCTTTCTATCTTGTAAAGTCATCTTTAATTTCTTTAGTGTTCTGTAGTTTTAATTGAGAGGGCTTTCACCTCTTTCATTAAGTTGATTCCCAAGTTTGTTTTGTTCTGTTTTAGTTTATTGTGAATGAGGTAGTTTTTTCTAGTTTCCCTTTCAGAAGATTTGCCACTGATGTACAGATTGCCTTTGATTTATGGGTGTTGATTTTGTAATCTAATACTTTGATGAATTCATTTATTAGTTTTAGTAGTTTTCTGGTGGAATTTTTTGGATCTTCTAGGTATAGAATCATGTCATCAGCAAATAGTGATAGTTTGAGTTCTTCTTTTACTATGGTTATTCCTTTAATGTCTTTCATCTGTCTAATTGCTCTGGCCAGTGTTTCAAGACCTATGTTGAATAGAAGTGGGAAAAGGGCATCTCTGTCTTGTTCCAGAATTTAGAGGGGATACCTTCAAATTTTTTCCATCTAGAATGATATTGGCTTGAGCTTAGCATAGATACCCTTTATGATGTTGAGATATGTTTCTGTTATCCCTAGTTTTTCTAGTGTTTTGAACATGTAAAGGTGCTGTATTTTGTCGAATGCTTTTTCTGCATCCATTGAGGTCATTATGATTCTTATCATTAAGTCTATTGATGTGATGAATTAACTTTATTGATTTCTGAATGTTGAACAAACCTTGCATCCCTGGGATGAGCCACACTTGATTGTGGTGCACTATCTTTTTGATATGTTTTTGTATTCGATTTGCCAGAATTTTATTCAGAATTTTTGCATCTATGTTCATTAGAGAGATTGGTCTGAAGTTTCCTTTTTTTCTGTCTTTGCGTGGTTTTAGAATCAGGGTGACTTTGGCCTCATAGAATGAGTTTGTAAGTGTTCTCTCTCTTTATATTTCATGGAATAATTTCACAAGTGTTGGTGTTAGTTCTCTTTAAAGGTCTTGTGTTTATTTAGTCCTGGGCTTTTTTTGGTTGGTTGGGTTTTGATGGTGTCTTCTATTTCATTGCTTGAAAATGATCCGTTTAACTTATATATATCATCCTGACTCAAGTTTGGCTAAATCATGTTTCTAGACATTTGTTGATGTCTTCAATATTTTCTGTTTTATTGGAGTACAAATTTCCAAAATAATTTCTAATTATCTTCTGTATTTCTGTAGTGTTCATGGTGATATTTAATTTTTCATCATGGATTTTAGTAATTGGAGTTTTTTCTCTCCTTCTCTACATTGGCATGGATAAGGGTTTATCCAATGTATTTATTTTTTCAAAGAGCCGACTTTTCATTTTGTCAAGTTTTTAATTGATTCTTTTGTTTTAATTTCATTGATTTCAGCTCTGAATTTAATTATTTCCTGTCTTCTGCTTTTGGCGTTGATTTGTTCTTTGTCTAGGGCTTTGAGATGTAATGTTAGGCGGTCACGCTGAGCCAGCGCCCGGGCCTGGGAACGGGCCGCAGCCGCCTCCGCCTGCCTCTTCTCGACCATGGATCCCCGCAAAGTGAGCGAGCTTCGGGCCTTCGTGAAAATGTGTAAGCAGGATCCGAGCGTCCTGCACACCGAGGAGATGCGCTTCCTGAGAGAGTGGGTGGAGAGCATGGGGGGTAAAGTACCACCTGCTACTCATAAACCTAAATCAGAAGAAAATACCAAGGAAGAAAAAACAGATAGCAAGAAGTCAGAAGAAAACATTAAGAGAGATGAGCCATCAAGTGAGGAAAGTGATCTAGAAATTGATAATGAAGGTGTGATTGAACCAGACACTGATGCTCCTCAAGAAATGGGAGATGAAAATGCGGAGATAACCGAGGAGATGATGGATCAAGCAAATGAAAAGAAAGGGGCTGCCATTGAAGCCCTGAATGATGGTGAACTACAGAAAGCCATTGACTTGTTCACAGATGCTATCAAGTTAAATCCTCGCTTGGCCATTCTGTATGCCAAGAGAGCCAGTGTCTTCGTCAAATTACAGAAGCCAAATGCTGCCTTTCGAGACTGTGACAGAGCCATTGAAATAAATCCTGATTCAGCTCAGCCTTACAAGTGGCGAGGGAAAGCCCACAGACTTTTGGGCCACTGGGAAGAAGCAGCCCATGATCTTGCTCTTGTCTGTAAACTGGATTATGATGATGATGCTAGTGCAATGCTGAAAGAAGTTCAACCACGGGCCCAGAAAATTGCTGAACATCGGAGAAAATATGAGCGAAAACGTGAAGAGCGAGAGATCAAAGAAAGAATAGAAAGAGTTAAGAAGGCTCGAGAAGAACATGAGAGAGCCCAGAGGGAGGAAGAAGCCAGACGACAAGCAGGAGCTCAGTTTGGCTCTTTTCCAGGTGGCTTTCCTGGAGGAATGCCTGGTAATTTTCCTGGAGGAATGCCTGGAATGGGAGGGGGCATGCCTGGAATGGCAGGAATGCCTGGGCTCAATGAAATTCTTAGTGATCCAGAGGTTCTTGCAGCCATGCAGGATCCAGAAGTTATGGTGGCCTTCCAGGATGTGGCCCAGAACCCAGCAAATATGTCAAAATATCAAAGCAACCCAAAGGTTATGAATCTCATCAGTAAATTGTCAGCCAAATTTGGAGGTCAAGCGTAATGCCCACCTGACAAAACCCTTACTGAAGGAAAAGCAACCTAGATCACTTAATGGCTGTCGCAATAATACAAACCAGTGTACCTCTGACCTCATCAGGAGAGCTGGGGTGCTTTGAAGATAATCCCTACCCCTCTGCAGCAAATCCAGTTGAAGCATTTTACAATGATTTGCCATTAGGGTGTTCATTCAGATAATGTTTTCCTACTAGGAATTACAAACTTAAAACACTTTTTAAACCTTAAAAATATTTAAAACTCAAGGGGGTGTTACTTCCTACATTTTTATTTACTAATCATTTTGGATTTTTTCTTTGATATTGGGCAAAGCAGATACTAAGTATGGAAAATACATAGCTGTAATGTGAGTGAAATAAAGACTTACTAGTGGGAAGTAAATAAATCTCATTTACATAGATAAAAGTTTCAGTTGAATATATGGTTACTGAGACTGAGGCATTTTGATTTGTCATTTAAAAATATTTTTTAAATGATTAATTTCAATAAAACTATTGGGACCACCAGTATTTCACTCTAACCTGGGTAGGGACTGGAAGTACTTGGTAAGGCAGCAGCAGTCTTACTATTTTATATGACATGTGCCCTTATGCAGGTTGCATTTAAATCTTACACTGTGTTGAAGAGGTGATTTTTTTTTTTTTTGTTATGCTGCAATGGAGTTGGATTACTTAGCTCTGTTTTTGTTCACTATATCAAATAAATGTTTCATATTATTTCCACCGTGGGGAAATAAGGGAGTAGTTTTCTTTTTATATTCTATGTTTAAAATTTACCTTTTCGGGCTGGGGATGTGGCTCAAGCGGTAGCGCGCTCGCCTGGCATGCGTGCGGCCCGGGTTCGATCCTCAGCACCACATACCAACAAAGATGTTGTGTCCGCCGAGAACTAAAAAAAAAATAAATATTAAAAATTACAAAAAAAAATAAAAAAATATAAAATTTACCTTTTCTCATCAGAAAATGACCAACTATGTCTGCTTTCTGCTTCTTGTATTTCCCTCCTTCTTGAACTAAAGATAATCTTTTCTCACTAGCATCATCACTGCTAACATACCATAATTGTGCAAAGCATATTTAATGCTGGGATTAATTTAATATGTAATACATATCCTAGCTGTGGAATAATACCCATAAGAGCTGTAGTTCTTTCTTAGCCATGAGATTGCTTATTTAAATGTTATTAGACTTCCACTCTGGCAAAATCTTGTGATGTCAAAAACATTGGAAGGAAGGATTCCTTTTAGTGTTTGGTGTTCTATTTTGGAAGTACCTATTGATCTTTGTATTTTGAAGAGTATATGGTTTGAGTTATTGTTAACCATACATGGAATTAACTGCTTGATCTAACATGAATTATAAAATAGATGAGAGCCTGGTTATTCATTATGGAGTTCTTGGCACCATGAAGATTCATTATTGTATTCAGCTCTTCCTTAAATACTGCGACCATACCCCCACCTCTTTTTCCCTTTTGTCCCTGCAAAGATAAAGGAAATGATAAATTCCTTGGAGTACATTTATAAAGTAGTACATTTCTAATATTTATACAGGTTCTAACCCTTTACTGTACATGAGAAAACAGAACTGCATCTGTTACAAAAATGAGAAAAAGTCGTATGCTAATAGAGCATGCTTTTAAAACCCTTGGGAAAAAACACCATTTATACTTGGATTTGGGCTTGCTGGTGTTTTTTTGTTGTTGTTGTTGTTGTTCATGTATGTTCTCAAAATCTCATGTGTGCTATGCTTATCTCAAGAAGAACAGTTTCTTCTTGGATTCCTGATTTGATTGACTTAATTGTACATGACCTAACTATACTCGAATATTACGAATATAAATGGGTAAAAGTAAATTACTCTTCTGAAAATGTGTCCTGTGCTTTTAGACTTTAAGTTCCATAAATACAACAGATAGTCTTCATTTTCTTAGAGACCCAGTATCATTTCTAAAAATGAGAAATGTTCTTTTTTTCTGCTAATGATGCTGTAAGAAGGAAAAGAAAGTTTTCTGCTTAAAAATATATAGTTATTGGATATTTCTAGCTATCTTAAAAATAAAATATGGTTTCAAACTGGAAAAAAAAAAGAGATGTAATGTTAGGTCATTTATTTGTTGACCTTGTCTTCTTTTAAGGAATAAACTCCATGCAATGAACTTTCCTCTTAGTACTGCTTTCATAGTGTCCTAGAGATTTTGACATGTTGTATCACTCTTCTCATTCACCTCCAAGAATATTTCAATGTCCTCTTTGATGTCTGTTTTTTTTTTAAGAATTTTAATATTTATTTATTTATTTATTTTTAGTTATCGGCGGACACAACATCTTTGTATGTGGTGCTGAGGATTGAACCCAGGCAGCACGCATGCCAGGCGAGCGCGCTACTGCTTGAGCCACATCCCCAACCCCTCTTTGATGTCTTGATGTCTTAAACTCATTGTTCATTCAATAGCATATTGTTTAGTCTCCAGGTGTTGGAGTAGCTTCTATTTTTATCATTGATTTCTAATTTCTTTCCTTTATGATCTGATAAAATGTGTGGTAGTATCTCTGTTTTGTATTTGCTGAGTTGCCCTGCGGTATAGTATACAGTCTATTTTAGAGAAGGATCCATGTGCTGCTGAGAAGAAAGTCTATTCACTTGTTGAAGGATAAAATATTCTGTATGTGTCATTTAAGTCTAAGTTATTGATTGCATTACTGAGCTCTATAGTTTCTCTATTTAGCTTTTGTTTAGAAGATCTATGAGTGTAAAGGCAGTGTGTTAAAGTCACCAGAATTATTGTGTTGTGGTCTATTTGACTCTTGAAATTGTGAAGAGTTTGTTTGCTGAACATAGATGCTCCATTGTTTGGGGCATATATATTTATAATTGTTATGTTTTATTTGTGTATGGCTCCTTTGAGGAGTATGTAATATCCTTCTTATACCTTTTTATTAACTTTTCCTTCATGTTCACATTATTTGATATGAGGATGGAAACCCCTGCTTGTTTCTGCAGTCCATGTGTATGGTATGATTTTTCCCAACCTTTCACCTTCAGTCTGTGGATGTCTTTTTCTATGAGATGAGTCTCTTGGAGGCAGCATATTGTTGGGTCTTTTTTTCTTTCATCCAATCTGCCAGTCTTTTGATTGCTGAGTTTTAGAAATTAACATTCAGGGTTGTTATTGAGACATGATTTGTATTCCCAGTTGCTTTTGTTTATTTTTAGTTTTAACTTGTTTTCTGTTTGATAGGTTTTTCTTTTAGAATGTTACCTCCCTTTTCTGATTTTCATTGTTTTTCATTTCCTCCTCATGGAATATTTTGCCAAGGATGTGCTCTAGTGCAGACTTTCTAGCTGTAAATTCATTAAAATTTTGTGTATCGTGGAAGGTTTTTATTGTGTCATAAAAATAACATCTAAATCAAAATCTAAAGTTTAATTTAGCTGAATATGATTCTTAATTGGCATCCATTTTCTTATAGAGCTTGGTTTATATTGTTGCTGGATCTTATAGCTTTCAGGGTCTGGGTTGAGAAATCGGCAGAGATCCTAATTAGTTTCCCATATATATAATCTGATTCCTTTCTCTTATGGCTTTTAAATTTCTCTATTCTGAATGTTGGGCGTTTTCATTATAATGTGTCTTGGTGTGGATCTGTTGTGATTTTGTACATTTGGCATCCTGTAAGCCTCTTGTATTTGATTTTCCAAATCACTCTTCATGTTTGGAAATTTTTCTGATATCATTTCACTGAGTAGATTGTTTATTCCTTTGGTTTGTACCTCTATGCCTTCCTCTAGCCCAATAATTGTTAAATTTGGTCTTGTTACCCTTAATTCTTGAAACCTCTGCTCGTGGTTTCTTACCATCTTCACTGTGGTCAACTTTGTTTTTCAAGATTATATATTTTGACTTCATTGTCTGAGGTTCTGTTTTCCAAGTGATCTATTATGTTGGAGATACTTTCTAATGAATTTTTAATTTGGTTTTTTGTTTTCTTCATTTCAAGTATTTCTTTTTTTGTTGTTCAGAATCTCTCCTTATTGAAGGAATCTATTGCTTCCTGTATTTGCATATGTAGATCTTTATCAAAATAATGCTTTGCTACCTATATTTGCTGTCTTACATCATCCTTTAATTCAAAGCAAATTATACCCCTCCACTACTTCTCTATCATTTCTTCTGCTGTTGTGACCATGGATCCTAATAATGGAGCATCTTTGTTTGGGGCACACTCTTCCCTTAGTTTCTCATGTTGTTCATACATCTTCCCTGCTAGCTCTGGGTTTTCAAGGTGTTACAGTTTTTATCCTGTAGGCTTATAGTGTCCCCAATCGGTTCCAATACATCTCCTTTAAGTGGGAGATCAATATTCACAGATCCCAATACAAACAATATGCAGCCTTAAACCAAATAGCTGTTATTAAGGTGTTTGTGGTTTTGTCACAATATGCAGAAATCATTACCTACAATATAAACAGTAGGTTTGCAAAAGAGTTTGCAGTTTCTGGTGTGGACAAAAAGAGCCAGGGGTGGGGTGTAGGATGAGATGTTGAGGGTGTAGGAGGTGAGGATATAGAGTTATTAGGTCTTAGGAAGAGTGAAAGAGGAATGATGTTGCATACTAGCAAGAGAAGGGAGAAAGTGATTTGGGGGAGACATGTTAGTGGGAAGACAGTAGAGCAGACAAAAAAAAACATAAAAATAAAGAAATACAAAATGTAGAAATGGGAGATAAAAGAATATACAACACAACTGTAATATATGGTTCAGATTCAAGGGCCTAATCCATGAGAAGTTCTTGTTTTTTACAAATGTTGGGAATGTGAAGGGGAAAGGAGAGAGAGATAGAAAAGAGAAAAAGAATCTTGAAGATAAAAGGATTGTTTTGTTGGAATTCACTATCTTTCCTGCTTCTTATGTACCATAATATAAAGCAGTCTACTAGCTGCATGATGTCAGGAACATGCTTTTTAAAAGCCAATGCCAGAGGGCTGGGGATGTGGCTCTAGCGGAAGTGCACTCGCCTGGCATGTGTGCAACCCAGGTTCGATCCTCAGCACCACATACAAAGATGTTGTGTCTGCCGAAAACTAAAAAATAAATATTAAAATTCTAAAAAAATAAAATAAAATAAACATAAATAAAGTGTCCAGTCTCAGGTATATTAAAAAAAAAAAAGCCAATGCCAGAGACAGAGTTGGGGTTTGTCTGGTGTTTGCTGGTGTCTCCACACTCAGAATGGTGAAGTTTATTAGGGTGGGAGGGTTGGTTTTGGGGGTGGCGTTCTTGGGAGTGGGGTATAGCACTTGCCAGTCCCCATGGGAGACTGCACCCCAAGGTTCTGGTCTGGGGCCCACCTGGAGACCTCACAATTCCTGGCCTCTAATTTAGTCTCTGAACTGTGTCTCACGTACCCCTCCCTTTCTGCTTCCCAGTTAGAAACCTCTCTCCCCAGAGGTCTTGTGGGCTGTGATCTGGGGGCTGTGCACCTGTCGTGGAGAGCTGTGGTGCAGATGAGGACCAGGCTTTGCAAGCTATGGACCAGCCATGTGGCCACTGGCACTGTGCCAGGTTAGCGGCTCCTGGGGAAAGGAGGTATTTGGGGACTATAGGTACCTTGATATTGCTTATAGGCACCAGTCTGTGTCCCAAGCTTTGATTTGCCCTAACTAATGATGGTGACAAAGGTGTCCCAAGTTGGAAGTGGCTGCTCTCAGAGATGGGGGTGTCAGTTGTGTTGGGCTAGGTGGTGGCATTGGGGGACATGTTAAGATCCAGCTCTGTGGCATACAGTGTTGTGGCTGGCGGCTGTATCCAGACGCTGTCCGGTGTCCCTAGGTGCAGGCTACCACATGTAGGGGACTATGGCAGTGGCTGCAGTGTTCCAAGATGGAGGCAACTGGGGGATGCCGACGCTGGTAATGACATTCCACACAGGAGTGATTGGGGGGGTCCTGTGGGACAATGGCCACTAGGATTCCTGCATGGGTGAGCAGCTAGGAGTCCTGTGTGGGTGCTGATGCTGGTGGTCCTGCTTGGGCACGGTGGATGGAGGGCCTGTGTGGGCTTTGTGGCCAGCATTCCTGCATAGGAACAGTGGTCAGGGGTCCTCTAGGAACTCTCAGAGAAACAGTATTTCCACTGCTTGAATCTTAGGTCACAGAATGACAAAGCATGCAGTTTCCCTCTAGCCCACATCTTGGATTTCTCCCTGTTTTCTGCAATTTAAATTAACCATGTGACCAAATGAAAATCTTTTCCAAAATATGATTGAAGGCTACTATCTTATTAAAAAAAATAGCAAGACCTTGGGCAGACAACTCCATCCTGAAGTATTAGTATTTCCTGCTTTTTCTCCTTAATTGCAGCTCATCAGAGGAAATAGCCCCTCTTTTGTTTAATCTATGTCTCATAACTTATGCCATAAGAAATATTCTGAAGCTAAATATGACATTTTTAAAAATTTGCAGTAAAAAACACTGATTTAAACAAGGGGAAGTCTGATACTCATATAGATTTCCTGATGACACTTGTTTTAGTTTTGGAGATTGGTGGATTTCTTTCGTTTATCTGTTTAACTTGTGTATATCATCCTGACTCAGTTTGGATAAGTCCCATGATTCTAGACATTTGTTGATGTCTTCAATATTTTCTGTTTATTAGGGTACAAATTTTCAAAATGATTTCTAATTATCTTCTGTATTTCTGTAGTGTTCATGATGATATTTCCTTTTCATCATGGATTTTAGTAATTTGAAGTTTTTTTCTCCTTCTCTGCATTAGCATGGATAAGGGTTTATCAAATGCATTTATTTTTTCAAAGAGCCAACTTTTCATTTTGTAAATAAAAAAAATAATTGATTTTAAAAAAATAAATGACAGCAGAATGCATTACTATTCTTACTACACATGTACAGCACAATTTTTCATATCTCTCTATATAAAGTATATTGACACCAGTTCATATCTTCATACATGAACTTTGGATAATGATGCCTATTACATTCCAGCATTCCTGATAATCCCCTTCCCCTCCCACCCCTCTACCCTAACTAGAATTCATCTCTTCTTCCCATGCTCTCCCTCCCTACCCCACTGTAAGTCAGCCTCCTTATATTAGAGAAAACATTCTGCATTTGTTTTGGGAATTGGCTAACTTTCCTTAGCATTACCATCTTCAATGCCATCAAATGCCATCCCAGTTACCTGCAAATATCACATTTTATTCTCTTTTATTGCTGAGTAAAATTCCATTGTGTATAAATGCCACACTTTTTATCCATGAATCCACTGAAGGGCATCTAGGTTGGCTCCACAGTTTAACTATTATGAATTGTGCTCCTATAAACATTGATGTGGCTGTGTCTCTGTACTATGCTGTTTTTAAGACATTTGGGTATAGACCAAGGAGTGGAATAGGTGGGTCAAATGGTGATTCCATTCCCAGTCATTTTTAAATTGCTTCTTTTTTTCCAATTTCATTAATTTCAGCTCTGATTTTAATTATTTCCTGTTTTTTTTTTACTGCTTTTGATGTTGATTCTTTTTTCCCCTAGGGCTTTGTGATGTAATTTTAGGTCATTTATTTGTTGACTTTTTCTTTTTTTAACGAATGAACTCCATGCAATGAACTTTCCTTAGTCATGCCTTCATAGTGTCCCATAGATTTTGATATGTTGTATCTGTGTTTTCATTTACTTCTAAAAAATTTTTAATCTCCTGTTTGGTGTCTTCTGAAAATCCATTGTTCATTCAATGGCATATTATTTAATCTCCAGGTTTTGGAGTCGCTTCTATTTTTATCATTGATTTCTAATTTCATTTCATTATGATCTGATAGAATGCAGGGTAGTATCTGTACTTTTTTGTATTTGCTAAGTGTTGCTTTGTGGCATAATATGTGGTCAATTTTATAGAACAATCCATTTGTTGCTAAGAAAGTGTCTTTGCTTGTTGAAGAATGAAACATTGTGTGTGTGTGTGTGTATGTGTGTGTATATATATATATATATATAATATATATATTATATATATATTATATATATATATGTGTGTGTGTGTGTGTGTGTGTATTTAATCTAAGTATTGATTGTATTATTGTTCCATAGTTTCTTTTTTCCTTTTGTTTGGAACATCTATCCAGAGGTGAAAGAGATGTGTTAAAATCACCCAGAATTATTGTGTTGTGGTCTATTTGACTCTTGAACATAAGAGTTTATTTGCTCAACATTGATTCTCCATTGTTTCGGGTATGTATATTCATAATTGTTATGTCTTGTTGGTGTATGGTTCCCTTAAGCAGTATGAAGTGTCCTACTTTATTCCTTTTGATTAACTTTCACATGAAGTCCACCTTATTTGCTATAAGAATGGAAACCCCTGCTTGCTTCTGCAGTCCAGATGAGTGGTATTTTTTCCAACCTTTCATCTTCAGTCAAGGGTGTCTTTTTCTATGAGATGAGTCTTCAGAAGGCAGCATATTGTTGGGTCTTCTTTTTTTTCATTCAATCTGCCAGTCTATGTCTTTTGATTGCTGAGTTTTAGGGTTATTATTGAGACATGATTTGTATTCCCAGTTGTTTTTGTATATTTTTGGTAGTTAGCTTGACTTGGTTTCTCATTGATAGGTTTTTCCTTTAGAGTGATACCTCCTTTTTCTGATTTTCACTGTTTTCTCCTCATGGAATATTTTGTCAAGGGTGTTCAGTAGTGCAGGCTTTCTAGTTGTAAATTCTTTTAACTTTTGTGTATCATATAAGGATTTTATTTTGTCATAAAAATAACAGATTGAGGGGCTGGGGATGTGGCTCAAGCGGTAGCACGCTTGCCTGGCATGCGTGTGGCCCGGGTTCGATCCTCTTCATGTTTAAAATTTTTTCCTGTATGATTTCATTGAATAGATTGTCCATTTCTATGCCTTTCTCTATTCCAATAATTGTTAAATTTGGTCTTTTCATGTTATTCCACAATTCTTGAATCTTCTGCTGATGGTTTATTACCATCTTCACTATGGTTAACTTTATTTTCAGGATTAGATATTTTGTCTTAATTGTCTGAGGTTCAGTCTTCTAAGTGATCTATTCTATTGGAGATGCTTCCTATTGAGTTTTTAATTTGTTTTATTATTCATTTCAAGGATTTCTATTTGTTTTTTCCAGAACCTCTATCTTTTTATTGAAATAATCTTTTTGCTTCCTGTATTTGCTTATGTATCTCTTTGTCAAAATAATCCTTTGCTTGCCTGTATTTGCTCTCTTACATAATCTAAATTCAGAGAATATTTTAATTATGTACTTCCTCAACTCCTCCTCTATCATTTCTCCTTCTGTTCTGGCCATGGATTCCAATAATGTAGCATCTTTGTTTGGGGCACTTTCCTCCCTTGGTTTTTCATGTTGTTCATGTATCTTACCTTCTAGCCCTGTGTTTTCAAGGTGTTACAGTTTTTACCCTGGAGGCTTATAGTGTTCCTGCAGGGTTCCAATACCTCTCCTTTAAGGGGGAGAGCAATATACACAGGTCCCTATACAAATGATATGCAGCCTTAAACCAAATAGCTGCTATTAAGATGTTTATGGCTTTGTCATAATACACAGAAATAGTGAGTTCAATTATTATGTACAATATAAAGAGTAGGTTTGCAAAAGGGTCTGCAGTTTCTACTGGTGGACAAAGAGATCCAGGAATGGGGTAGGATGAAATGTTAATGAGATGGGAGGTTAGGATATAGAGTTATTAGATCTTGGGAAAAGTGAAAGAGGAATGAAAAGAAGTTGGATAGTAGTATGAGAAAAGAGAGGAAGTGATTTGGGGGAGATAAGTAGGAAGACAGTAGAGAGAATACAAAAAACAAACATAAAATTTAATAAATGAAAAATGTAGAAATAGGAGATAAAAGAATATACAACACAACTGTAATATACTATTCAGGCATCCCAGACCTCAGTAGGCTAACCTATGAAAAGTTCTTGGTTTTACAAACGTTGGGGATGTGAGGGCAGGAGAAGAGAGAGACAAAGGAGGGGAAAAATTATCAAAGGAAGATACATGATTGTTATTGTTGGAGTTCAGTATTTTTCCTGCATCTTTTCTCACCTACTAGTTTGGGTTGTCTGTTTGCTGGTGTCTCCATCCTCAGGATGGTGAAAGTTATTAGGGTGCGAGGGTTGGTCTTGGAGGTGGAGTTCCTGGAAGTGGTGTGTGGCACTTGCCAGTCCCCATGGGAGACTGTACCCTAAGGATCTCCTTTGGGGCCCAACTGGAGACCTCACAATTCCTGGCCTCTAGTTTAGTTTCTGAACTCTCACTCAGCCCTCCACTTCTACTTCCTAATCAGAAACCTCTCTCCCCAGAGGTTTTGTGGGTGTTCCCTGGGGCCTGGTTGTGGAGAGCTGTGGTGCAGATGAGGACCAAGCTCTGCAAACTATGGACCAGTCATGTGGCTGCAAGCAGTGTGTGGGTTAGTGGCTCCTGGGGAGAAAGGGGGATTTGGGGACTATAGGTACCTTGATATTGCTTCTAGGCCCCAGCCTATGTCCCAAACTGGGAGTTGCCCTAACTAAAGATGGCAACAAAGGTGTTTTCCAAGTTGGAGGCAACTGTTTTCAGGGACAGGGTGTTGTTTGTGTCTGACCTGGTGGTGACATTGGGTGGCATGTTCTGGGATCCAGCTCTGTGGCATGCAGTGTTGTGAGTGGCAGCTATCTCCAGACCCTGTCCAGTGTCCCCAGGTGCAGGCCACCACATGTAGGAGACTATGGAAGAGGTTGCAGTGTTCCAAGATGGAGGTAACTAGGGGTGTCCCACGTTGGTAATGGGGGTCCACACAGGAGAGGTAGCTGGGGACCCTGGGGGGGCAGTGACCACCAGTATTCCTGCATGGTGAGCAGCTAGGAGTCCTGTGTGGGTGCCAATGCTGGTGGTCCTGCTTTTGCACGGTGGCTGGAGGACCTGTGTCGGCTTTGTGTCCAGCATTCCTGCATGGGAGCAGCAGTCAGGGTCCTCTAAGAACTCTCAGAAATAGTATTTCCACTGCTTGAATCTTAATCTTGGGTCACACCTAATGCAGCTTCCCTCTAGCCCACATCTTGGATTCCTCCCTATTTTCTGCAATTTAAATTATCCATGTGACCAAATGCTCATGCTAATGTTACCATTGCTAAAGCAGGGTAGTTTTTGTCAAAGTTGTGCAAATCTTTTCCAAAATACAGTTGAAGGTTACCAACTTATTGTTTTTTTTTTTTAAAAAAAAAAAAACCCAAACAGCAAGACGTTGGGCAGACAAATCCAACATGAAGTATTACTATTTCATGCTTCTCTCCTGAATTGCAATTCATCAGAGATGTGAATGATATTCTACCTTGAGGACATAGCCCCTCTTTTGTTTAGGCTGTCTCATAACTTGTGCCATAAGAAATATTCTGAAGCTGTGACATTTAAAACAATTGCAGTGAAAAACCCTGATTTAAACATGGGGAATTCTGATAATCAAATAGATTTCCTGATAACACTTGTTTTAGTTTTGGAGATGGGTGGAATTCTTTCCTGATTCTCTCTTCTTCTAAATTGAGAAAAGGAAGTTTGCTGGCTGTTGTGTCTCTCGTCTCCTTGCCTTCTAATGTGTTTGTGGCAGACTATGGTCTTGTTGTCTTGGTTTCTGACTTGTAGGGAATAGTTTTGCGGATATTCTCACCAGTATCTGCCTTTGTCAAAGAGGTATTGCAACTTACTTGTGTTTCTTGCTTTCTCGAGTTTTTGGTTTTCAAAATAAGGTATGAGATAGAAGTGGTTTTAAATGGATATATTTAAGGTGGGAGTTCACTAATTACTGTTAGAAGCAACAGATAAGCTCAGAACAGTAACAGAATTCAAGATCAATCAGTTGTTTATGTGCATAAGAAAATAAATAACATAAAATTAAAGAGACAGTTTTAATGACCATAATATCAAAAGTGAAATGCTTGGGAGTTTTTCAAGAAATGTGAACACTTGAACATTTAACATGGCTTGTTTTCAGAAAATATAACATCATCCCTAAGCCACCTCCTTGTTTGTGAGGACTTTAACTTCATAGAAAGAAGACAGGAATTAAAAACTTCCCCCTGTGATGGTCCTGAGGATAGGACATAGGTGTGTTTTACCAGTGAGCTCTATCATCATCCCATTAATATTTTTCTTTGAGATATGGTCCTGTCAAGTTAGTGGGGCTAGACTCAAAGTTGTAACCCTCCAGACTCAGCTTCCCAAGCAGCTGGGGTTACATGCATGTGCCATCACAGCCCCTGGATGGGATTATAGTCTTTTTTTTTTGTTTTCTTTAGTTGTAGTGGACAGATTACCTTTAGTTTATATATTTATTTTTATGTGGTGCTGAGGATTGAACCCAGTGCCTCACACATGCTAGGCAGGTGTTCTACCACTGAGCTCCCTCCCCCAGGGGTTACATTCCTGACTTTCATATTACAGGTTGGCTCAGGATAATATCTAGGTTTGCAAACATGTATAATGTCACATTTTTGTGAGTAGAAGGTAGAGGCCACAATGAGAGAAAATTTCTATCCTTATCCTTAGAAGTGGAACATCAAATGTGGGTTCACCTGCAACTTAGAATTTGAAGATTTCCCAGATATTAAAAAAATATAAGCAAAAGAGACATGAGGTCAAGGCTCTGAAGAAGGGGGCACTAGGTATTTAAAATTGTGAGGCAGCAGACTGAGAAAATCAATGCTAAGCTACCTGGGTATGGGGAACAGTTTCCCTCACATTTAACTGTAGGATCACAGAACATATATATGAAAATAAAACATTTAGTGGGTACATTTTTAAAAGATGATCATGGATAGGACTTGGTCAGAAGTCATCATTATCACACCCCACCCACACACCCACACCATTGTGTCCCTTTTACCTCTTCCCCACTTGAGCAGTCAAGCAACATCCACTCCTCAAGGTGCATTCTTCCATGAAGAGAGAGGACTGAGTCCTTAGTGCTCTGGGGATCACAATGGGCAGATCTTTGCCTAGCTTATGGCAGAAACTAGCAAAGAAATGGTGAGTTCAGGACCATCTCTCTCTCTCTTTTCTTTCACAAACAAATAACTAAAGATTTCAATTATAAATTGATGATGAAGTGAACTTGTGAGTATTTGCCCAAATATTTGGAACAGTGAAATCATAAATATTCAGCAGTCTAATGTTTTATTTATTCTTCTGCTTTCTTTTTGTTTTTGGTGCTGGGGACTGATATCAGGGGCACTCAACCTCTCAGCAACATCCCAGATCTTTTTTGTATTTTAGAGACAGGAGCTCACTGAGTTGCTTAGTGCTTTGCTAAGTTGTTGAGGCTGGCTTTGAACTCACCATCAGAGACACTGGAATTACAGTCATGTACCGGTGCAGCCAGCTAATGTTTCATTTCATTGTTTGCAGAAGAGCAGTTTTTCCATGTAATATAATCTACTGTGTGCTCTCAAATTGTTGCACTTTGTTAAAAATTCAAAGAGAATAGCATATTATCTTTGTATTAACAAACTTAGAGACATATTTTTTTATGCCTTGATAAAATCAGGTCAGGACAGTTTCCTAGTTTTTTTTTTTTTTTTTTGTACTAGTTATTGGTCCCAGTGTCACTCAACCACAAAGCTACTTCCCCAGTCCTTTTTTTAAAAAGTTTTATTTAGAGGCAGGGTCTCACTGAATTATATAGGTCCCTACTAATTTGCTGAGGCTGACTTTGAACTTGTGAATTTCCTGCCTTAGCCTCCCAAGCCATTGGGACTGTAGGTACGTGCCCCCACTCCCAGTTTCTTCATTCTTTTGTAGTTATTTCTCTTTTGTTATGTAAATTCAGGTTCAATAACAGTATGTTTAACAATATACATTTAGATAAAAGTCAGTGATGTAGGTAAGCAATTTAACATGTGCACTAGAAAGTATGTTATATATTCCCCATGGCATATTACTCAGCCATCAACACAACAAACTCCTCTAATGGTCAGCAAAATAGATGCAATTGGATGAGGTCATGTTAAGTGAAGAAATATACACACAAAAAAGTGTCACATCTCATACATGTTAACTGAAATAAAATCATGTGAAAGTGGAATAGTGATTAGTATTGCTGAGGAGTGTGTGGGGGCATCAAGGGTAGAAGAGGGTGTGTGGATATTTTGAATACATGTATATGTATATATAAACATCATACTGAATCCCATTAATATGTGCAATTGCTATGTGATAATAAAACACATCATATCTCATAATTACCTAATTCTGCACTAAGAACAGAATCCTGTCTTTTGGAATTTCCAGTATGTGATGTGATATTATTGATGATGCTCCCTGATAACCACCAGGCTCTCCCTACACATGGATTTTTTTTTTTCTTCCAGACTCTGCACATAGAGTATGCAATGTATATCTGTGCCCAGATGACCTCGTTTACCATGAAGTCCTCCAGTTTCATCTGTGTTATTGGAGAATATTCTTTTTTTCTGGAGTTTGGACCCAGGGTTGCCTTACCAGTGAGAGATATCCCCAGTCCTTTTGTTTTTTAGTTTTAAGACAGAATGTTACCTAACTTCTGAGGCTGACCTTCACATTTTGCCACCACTGCCACATACATCATCCTTCTTTTGAAAGCTGAGCAATAAGTGAGGTGTGAAGGCACATTTCTTTTGTCATGCTAGGGACTTGGGAGGCTGAGGGAGGAGAATCACTATCTTGGAGCCAGCTCCACATGTTTGTGAGACCGTCTGCACCTTAAAAGATCTTAAGATAACTGTAAAAAACTGAAAAGGTTATATATGTATAGTGATATGTCTGTGTGGAAACACATGATAAATCTCTCTTTATTATCTATAATATACTATAGGTTCTTCTTACTGAGTTACTCTTTGATGGAAATTTAGGTTGTGGATAGTGTTGTGGTTAACTTGGGAGGACAGACATTCCTAAAGATGATTCAATTTCCTTCAATTGTTGAAGTGGTTAATGGCAGCTGTCAATTTGAGTGGATTGAGATACCCAGAGAATTGGTGTGGAAGATCTCTGCAGGTGTCTGTGAGTGTGCTTCCAAAAGGCTGAGTCAGAAAGCATGGGAATACCTGTAATGAACATATATATTTTGATTTGGTTTGGTTTGGAAAAAAGCAAGAGAAGCAGTCATTGGCTTGTGCGCCAATCTTCTTTAATGGGTGATTCTCCAGCCTTTGTGGACTTGCACCACTGGCTCTACTGGAGTCTTTTTTAAAAGAAATTTCTTTTAGTTAGTTATCCATTAGAGTAGAATGCACTTATATACTTTGATATATCATACATAGATGGTATATAATTTCTCACTTTTCTGAGTATATATATTGTAGAATCACATTGGTCATACAGCCACATACATACATAAATTAACAATGTCAGTTTTACTCTACTATCTTTCTTATCCCCACATCCCCTGACTTCCCCTCCTTTCACTTCCCTCTACCTAATCTAATATAATGCTATTCTCTTTTTTTGCATTATAAATCTTTATATATATATTATCATCACATATTTTGTATCTCTGTTTGTATATAATGTATGTTGACACCCAATTCAAGTCTTCATACATATACTTTGGATAATGATGTCCATCACATTCCACCATCCTTGCTAACCCCCTTCCCCTCCCTCCCCTCTGCCCTATCTAGAATTCACCTATTCCTCCCATGCTCTCCCTCCCTACCGCACTATAGTCAGCCTCCTTATATCAGGAAAACATTCTGCATTTGTTTTGGGATTGGCTAACTTTATTAGCATTATCTTCTCCAACGCCATCCATTTACCTGCAAATATCATGATTTTATTCTCTTTTATTGCTGAGTAATATTCCATTGTGTGTATATGCCACATTTTTTTATCCATTCATCCACTGAAGGGCTTCTAGGTTGGCTCCACAGTTTAGCTGTTGTGAATTGTGCTGCTATAAACATTGATGTGACTGTGTCCCTGTAGTATGCTGATTTTAAGTCCTTTGGGTTTAGACCGAGGAGAGGAATAGCTGGGTCAAATGGTGCTTCCATTCCCAGTCATTTTGTCAATTTTTAAATTGCTTCTTTTGTTTCAATTTCATTGATTTCAACTCTGATTTTAATTGTTTTCTTCCTTTACTGCTTTGGATGTTGATTTGTTTTGGGTTTTTTTTTTTCCATGTAGGTCTTTGAGACATAATTTTAGGTCATTTATTTGTTGACTTTTTCTTTTTTTACGGAATGAACTCCATGCAATGAACTTTTCTTAATAATGCCTTCATAGTGTCCCAGAGATTTTGATATATTGTATCTGTATTCTCATTCACCTCTAAGAATTTTTAATCTCCTCTTTGATGTCTTCTGCAACCCATTGTTCATTCACTAGCATATTATTTAGTCTCCAGGTGTTGGAGTAGCTTCTATTTTTATCATTGATTTCTAATTTCATTCCATTAAGGTCTGATGGAATGCAGGGTAGTACCTTTATTTTCTTGTATTTGCTAAGAGTTGCTTTGTAGCATAATATGCGGTCTATTTTAGAGAATCCATTTGCTGGTGAGAAGAAAGTGTCTTTGCTTGTTGAATGATGAAATATTCTATATATATTAGTGAAATATAAGTTATTGATGGCTTTATTGAGTTCTATAGTTTGGATTTTGTTTGGAAGATCTATTTAGGGATAAGAGAGATTTGTTAAAGTCACTGAAAATTATTGAGTTGTGGTCTATTTGACTCTTGAACTTGAGAAGAGTTTGTTTGAACATAGATGCTCCATTTGTTTGGGGCATGTATATTTCTCATTGTTATGCTTTGTTGGTGTGTGGTTCCCTTAAGCAGTATGTAGTGTCCTCCTTTATCCCTTTTGATTAACTTTCACATGAAGTCCACATTATTTGACATAAGGATGGAAACCCTTGCTTGCCTCCACAGTCATGTAAGTGGTAAGATTTTTCCCAACCTTTCACCTTCAGTCTGTGGATGTCTTTTCCTGTGAAATGAGTCTGTGGAAGGCAGCATATTGTTGGGTCTTCTTTTTTTTTTTTATTCAATCTGCCAGTCTGTCTTTTGATTGCTGAGTTTTAGAAATGATCATTCAGGGTTATTTTTGAGACAAGATTTATATTCCCAGTCATTTTTGTTTATTTTTGGTATTTTACTTAACTTGATTTCTCTTTGATAGGTTTTTCCCTTAGAATGATACCCACATTTTCTGACTTTCATTGTTTTTCATTTCCTCCTCGTGGAATATTTTGCCAAGGATGTTCTGTAGTGCAGGCTTTCTAGCTGTAAATTTTTTAACTTTTCTGTATCATGGAAGTTTTTTATTTTGTCATAAGAATAACATTTAAATTGAAATCTAAAGTTTAATTTAGCTGGATATGATTCTTGGTTGGCATCCATTTTCTTATAGAGCTTTGTATATCTTGTTGCAGGATCTTGTAGCATTCAGGGTCTCAGTTGAGAAGTCAGCACACATCCTAATTGGTTTTCCCCATAAGTAATTGGATTCCTTTCTCTGTGGCTTTAAAAATTCTCTATTATTCTGTATGCTAGGCATTTTCAGTATAATGTGCCTTGGTGTAGATCTGTTGTGATGTACCTCCTCCACTCCTTCTCTGTAATTTCTTCTGCTGTTCTGACCATGGATTCCAATAACGTAGTATCATTGTTTGAGGCACATTCTTCCCGTGGTTTTTCATGTTGTTCATGCATCTTACCTTGAAAACACAGCTAGAAGGGGTTACACTTTTTACCCTATAGGCTTATAGTGCCCTAACAGATTCCAAAACCTCTCCTTTAATTGGAAGATTGGTATTTACAGTTCCCAATACAAACATTATGCAGCTTTAAATCAAATAGCTCTTATTAAGGTGTCCATGGCTTTGTCACAATATACAGAAAAGGCGAGTTCAATCATTATCCACAATATAAACAATATATTTGCAAAAGGATCTGCAGTTTCTAGTGTGGACAAAGAGAGAAACAGGAATGGGGTGTAGGATGAGATGTTGAGGGGTTAGGAGGTGAGGATACAGAGTTGTTAGATCTTAGGAAGGGTGAAAGAGAAATCTAAAGAAGTTGGAAACTAGCAGGAGAAAAGAGAGAAAGTGATTTTTGAGAAGACATGTAGGTGGGAAGACAGTAGAGAGAACAAAAAACAAACATAAAAATTAAATTAAAAATGTAGAAATAGGAGATAAAATAATATACAACACAACTGTAGTATACTATTCAGACATCCCAGACCTCAGTAGCCTAATCCATGAGAAGTTCTTGGTTTTACAAATGTTGGATGTGAGGGTGGAAGAAGAGGAAGAGAGAAAAGAGAAAGAATATCAAAGGAAGATACAAGGATTGTTTTTGTTGGGTTGTTTTTGTTTGGTGTTAACTTACATACATCCAAAAAAAATAATAAAAAACCTTTAATAACCTAATTTAAATATGGTAAAATACTTAGATTCTGCCCTAAAGATTAAACAAGTGTGTAAAGACATATAAAAGTGACTCAAGATCACTTACAAGGCTAAATAAAAATGATAATTTAGCTTTTCTTTTTCTTTTGTCTCACAGTATTATGGGTGCACACTCTCTGTCCTGCACAGGGCATCCTGAGACCTTGGTCAATTCACAAAATGCCAGGTTCTAATTTCTGCACATTATGCTTGCTCGTCATTCCACCTTAATTGCCAAGAAAGTCTCGAGCCTGGAAAACAACCAAATATAGATAAATTGCTAGATAATCATGAACTTTGAAAATTACCTCAGGAATCAATAGAATACATTAGTAAACCCAGATGTGAAGAAATAAAGTAAACCTACAAATCAACATTTAACTTAATTGCAAATATTTTTGAGAAGTTGAAAAGCTGATATGGGAGCCATGCCACTAGTCCCAGCTACCTGTGAGGCTACAGCAGGAGGAGGATTTGGGCTAAGGAATGTGAGGCCAACCTGGCAAAAACCCAGATCCAAAAAATAACCCACCAAAAATCCAAACAGCAATCATATTTTAAAAAGACGCCTTCACAGTTCATTTCTACCAAACATGTAATAAGGAATCAGTAACAGTAATTCATGATTACATCTAAAAATAGAAGAAAATTGACTAATTCTTTCTGTGAAGCCAGAATTACCAGATAACACAGCATAAGAATAGAAATGGCAGACCATCTTCCTATAGATATTGACCCAGATATTCAAACCCCTAGCAAACTGAGAATAACAACAAAAAGAAAGATTGGACTTCATGACCAAGAGGGACAATATGGTCAGTTTCCAAAAAATCATTTTCATAGAGAAAAGTTTTTGGCAGATCACTTACCAAATTACTGTAAAACCTATGGCCAAATAAGACCAGAGAAAAATTATTTTTCCATCCACTAAAGGACAGATATGAACTGTTTTCATATTTAATAGTGAGAACCTAAGTGTTTCACAATTTAGTTTTAGAAAAAAGAAAAAAGTATAGTTTTCTGACTTCTAAATATTGTTCTTAGAACATTGAATAGGATTTTATACATCAAAAGTCAGCATATGCAGATGATTCTATTATTTCTATGTTTCTAAGCAATTTCCATGCACTAATGAAACATAAGACTTAAATTGGTTCAATAATGTCATTGGTTAAATGGTCAACATTAAGTCATGTAAATTATATACACTAGCAATGGGCAGTGTTAAAATTGAGGCATAAATCCATTCACAAATATAGGAAAAATAATTTAAAATGAAAGCATTAAGAACTGTTCGCTGCAACGTAAAGGTGAAAGTAAAATACCAAAAAAAAAAAAAGTATGGAAACAAAATTGGAAAACAGCTAATATCCAATGATCAAAAGTTGGATTTTGTTAAAACCACAATATTTCATAGTGGGTCTGCAGATTCAATATAATTAAGCCAAAACCCAAAAGTCATTTTGTAAAAATTATCCAGCTGACTCTAAAAATCATAAAAATGCAAAAAAAAAATTAAATAACCAATATTGAAGTAAAAAATTGTGATCTTTTAGATAAAAATGTACATTGCAAGCAAAATACATTGTGTAGGATATTAAATTTGGGTAAATATTTCTTGTTGGGTGTCTCCTTGGCTCCAAAGACTAACTTCCCCATCCCCCAAAAAGAGCCGTCCAAAGGTGAGCCCTACTGGGCTCACATGATCCTTACCCACCAATCAGACTATCCTTGCTGGCTCACATGATCCTTACCCACCAATCAGAAAGCACCCCATGCCAACTGTCAAACCATTCTACCATTAAACTGTCATATAACTGTCAAACTACCCCCGGCTCTATAAATATGCAGAGCTGTTCCTCAATAAATGGACATTTTCTCCAATAATGAGCTTTGATCATTCTTTCATTTCTTAAACTGCTGATGAGCAGTATTCTCCATGCATGAAGTGAGGGTCTATGTTAACCTAGGAAGAATTGGGCTGGGATTGACATTTGTCATCATAGCTACTACCTGCTGAGCTTGAGGGAATTTTGATTTCTTTTATGAAATCTTTCTTCCTCCCAGATTTTCTGCACCTTTCCTACCATCAATGTTCTGTCTCATATTTCACCCAAGTATATCCCAGTAGTTATCATTATTGAAATTCACATATATTCCTGATCTTCCTGCAGCTGACCTCTAGAACCAAAATTCAATTTAATATCTTGGGGGGTGGTTGAAAAGATTCTTCCTTGATCCTCACGCAGGATGAAGTGTATTTATTTTATTTTTATTGATTTTTTTTTAAATCACAGCAGAATGCATTACAATTCTTATTACTGTATACAGCAAAATTTTTGATATCTATGGTTATATAAATGTATGTTGTCACCAATTCATGACTTCATACATGTACTTTGGATGATGATGATGATGTCCATCATATTCCACCATCCTTTCTAACCCCCTGCCCCCTCTTTTTCCCTCCCACCCCTGTTCCCTATCTAGAATTTGTCTATTCCTCCCGTATTCCCCCTCCCTACCCCACTTTGAATCAGCCTCCTCATGTCAGAAAACATTCGGCATTTGTTTTTTGGAGGTTGGCTAACTTCACTTAGCATTATCTTCTCCAATGCCATCCGTTTAACTGCAAATGCCATGATTTCATTCTCTTTTATTGCTGAGTAAAATTCCATTTCTTATATATATGCCACATTTTTTAATCCATTCATCCACTGAAGGGCATGCAGGTTGGCTCCACAGTTTAGCTATTGTGAATTTTGCTGCTGTAAACATTGATGTGGCTGTGTCCCTGTAGTATGCTGTTTTTAAGACTTTGGGGTATAAACTGAGGAGTGGGATAGCTGGGTCAAGTGGTGGTTCCATTCCTGGTTTTCCAAGGAATCTCCATACTGCTTTCCATATTGGCTGCACTAATTTGCAGTCCCATCAGCAATGTATGAATGTGCCTTTTCCCCACATCCTCGCCAACACTTACTGTTGCTTGTCTTCATAATAGCTGCCATTCTTACTGGAGTGAGATGATATCTAGAGTAGTTTTGATTTGCATTTCTCTAGTTGCTAGAGATGATAAACTTTTTCCCATATATTTGTTGATTGATTGTATATCCCCTTCTGAGAAGTGTCTGTTCAGGTCCTTGGCCCATTTTTTTATTGGGTTATTTGGGTTTTTTTCTTTTGTTTTGTTTTTGTTTTGTTTTATGGTGCTTGGCTTTTTGAGTTCTTTATATACTCTTGAGATTAGTGCTCTAATGTGTGATGGGTAAAAATTGGCTCCCAGGATGTAGGCTCTCTGTTCACCTCACTGATTGTTTCTTTTGATGAGAAGAAACTTTTTTAGTTGGATTCCATCCCATTTGGTGATTCTTGGTTTTAATTCTTGTGCTATAGGATTCTTATTAAAGAAGTTTTTGCTTCATCCCACATGATGGAGATTAGGGCCTACTTTTTCTTCTATTAGATGCAGAGTCTGTGGTTTAATTCCTAGGTCCTTGATCTACTTTGAGTTTTGTGCAAGGTGAGAGTTAGGGGTTTCATTTCATTTTTTTTTTGTTTTGCATATGGATTTCCAGTTTTCCCGGCACCATTTGTTGAAGATGCTATCTTTCTCCAGTGCATGTTTTTGGCACCTTTGTCTAATATAATTGTAATTTTGTGGGTTGGTCTCTGTGTCCTCTATTCTATACCATTGGTCTACCAGTCTGTTTTGGTACCAATACCATGCTGTTTTTGTTACTAGTGCTCTGTAGTATAGTTTAAGTTCTGGTATACTGATGTTCCTGCTTAGAATTGCTTTAGCTATTCTGGGTCTCTTATTTTTTTTTTTTGGATGAATTTCATGATTGATTTTTCTATTTCTATGAGGAATGCCATTGGTATTTTGATAAGAATTTAATTGAACCTGTATAGTGCTTTTGGTAGTATGGTCATGTTACTAATAGTAATTCTGCCTATCCAAGAACAAGGTAGGTCTTTCCATATTCTAAAGTCTTAACTTTGATTTCTCTCTTTAGGGTTCTGTAGTTTCTATTGAATAGATCTTTCACCTCTTAAGTGGATTCCCAAGTATTTTTTGAGATTATTTTAAATGGGGTAGTTTTCCTCATTTCCTTGTGAGAGGATTTGTCACTGAAATACAGAAATGACTTTGAATTATGGGTGTTGATTTTATAACCTGCTACTTTGCTGAATTCATTTATTAGTTCTAGAAGTTTTCTGGTGGAGCTTTCTGGGTCTTCTAGGTATAGAATCATATGGGTGGAAAATAGTGCTAGTTTGTTTTTCTTTTCTACATTGTATCCCTTTAATTTCTTTCATATGTCTAATTGCTCTGTCCAGTGTTTCAATAACTATGTTGAAAGAAGTGGTGAAAGAGGGCAGCCCTGTCTTGTTCCAGTTTTTAGAGGGAATTCCTTTATTTTTTCTCCATTTAGAATTATGTTGGCTAAGCTTAGCATAGATAGCCTTTATGATGTTGAGATAGGTTCCTGTTATCCCTAGGTTTTCTAGTGTTTTGAACATAAAAGGGTGCTGTATTTTGTCAAATGCTTTTTCTGCATTTATTGAGATGATCATATGATTCTTATTTTTTTAAGTCTATTGATGTGATGAATTACATTTATTGATTTCTGTATTTTGAGCTAATCTTCACTGGGATGAATCCAACTTGATCATCATGCACAATCTTTCTGATAAGATTTTTTTTATTCTATTTGCCAGAGTTTTGTTGAATTTTTGCATATACATTTATTAGAGATATTGGTTTAAAGTTTTCTTTCTTTGTGTCCTTGCCTGGTTTGGGGATCAGGGTGATATTGGATTCATAGAATGAGTTTAGAAGTACTCCCTCATTTTCTATTTTCTGAAATAAGTTGAAGCATATTGGTATTAGTTCTTCTTTAAAGAACTTGTAGAACTCGGCTGTGTATCCAACTGGCCCTGGGCTTTTCTTGGTTGGTAAGTTTCTGATGGCTTCTTCTGTTTCGTCATTTGATATTGGTCTGTTTAAATTGTGTATATCTTCCTGATTCAGTCTGGGAAATCATATGAATTAAGAAATTTGTCGATGCCTCTAATGTCTTATATTTTATTGGAGTACACATTTTCAAAATAATTTGTAATTATCCTCTGTGTTTCTGTAGTGTCTGTTGTGATATTGCCTTTTTCATCATGTATGCTAGTAATTTGGGCTCTCTCTCTCCTTCTCCTTATTAGCAAGGCTAAGGGCCTGTCAATTTTATATATTTTTTCAAAGAACCAACTTATTATGGTTAATTTTTCAATTGTTTTGATTTCATTGATTTCAGTGCTGATTTTAATTATTTCTTGCCTTTTACTGCTTTTGCTGTTGGTTTGTTCTTTTTCTAGGACTTTGAGATGAAGTGTGAGATCATTTATTTGACCTTTTTCTTCTTTTAAGGAATGAACTCCATGCAATGAATTTTCCGCTTAATACAGCTTTCATAGTGTCCAAAAGATTTTGCTATGTTGTGTCTGTGTTCTTGTTTACCTCTAAGAATTTTGTAATCTTCTCCTTGTGTCTTCTGTAACCCATTGTTCATTCAGTAGCATATTGGTTTTTTTTTTTTTTTTTTTAGTCTCTAGGTGTTGGCAAAATTTTTATTTTTAATTTTGCCTTTTCCAATTTCATCCCATTATGGTCTGATAAAATGCACGGCAGAATCTCTACTTTCTTTGTATTTGCTAAGAGTTGCCCTGTGGCATTTTTTCTTTTTTTTTTTGCAATTATTGTAAATGGGGTAGTTTTCCTCACTTCCTTGTCAGAGGATTTGTCACTGATATACAGAAATGACTTTGATTTATGGGTGTTGATTTTATAACCTGCTACTTTGCTGAATTCATTTATTAGTTCTAGACGTTTTCTGGTGGAGCTTTTTGGGAATAGTGTATGGTCTATTTTTGAGAAGGATCCATATGCTGCTGAGAAGAATGTGTATGTGCTTGATACAGGTTGAAATATTCTATATATGTCAGTTAAGTCTAAGTTATTGATTGTGTTATTGAGCTCTATAGTTTCTTTATTCAACTTTTGTTTGAAATATCTGTCCAATGGTGAGAGAGGTGTGTTAAAGTAACCCAAGATTATTGTGTTGTGGCCGATTTGACTCTTGAACTTGAAGAGATTGTTTGAACATAGCTGCACAATTTGGGGCACTTATATTTATGATTGTTATGTCTTGTTGGTGTGTGGTTCCCTTGAGCAGTATGTAGTGTCCTTCTTTATCCCTTTTGATTAATTTTGGCTTGAAATCTGAGTATGGGCACTCCTGCTTGCTTCCGCAGTCCATATGAGTGGCATGATTTTTCCCAACATTTCACCTTCAGTCAGTGTATATCTTTTCCTGTCAGATGAGTCTCCTGTAGGCAGCATATTGTTGGGTCTCTTTTTTTTAATCCAGTCTGCTTGCCTATGTCTTCTGTTTGGTGAGTTTAAGCCATTAGCATTCAGGGTTATTTTGAGACATGGTTTGTATTTCCAGACATATTTCTGTATTTTTGTTTAACTTGACTTGATTTTTCTTCTTTGATTAGTTTTTCCTTTAGGGTACTACGTCCCTCAGCTGATTTTCATTGTTGTTTTTCATTTCCTCTTCATGGAATATTTTGTGAAGAATGTTTTTTTAGTGCCAATTTTCTAGCTATAAGTTAAAAACTTGTGTTTATCATGGAAGGTTTTTATTTCATCTTCAAATTTGAAGGTTAACTTTGCTGGATAAAAGATTCTTGGTTGGCATCCATTATCTTTCAGAGCTTGATATACATTGTTTCAGGATTTTTTATCTTTCAGCGTCTGTGTTGAAAAATCTGTTATCCTAATTGGTTTTCCCCTATATGTAATATGATTCCTTTCTCTTGGAGCTTTTAAAATTCTTTTTATTCTGCATGTTGGGCATTTTTATTTTAATGTGCCTTGGTGTGGGTCTGTTGTGATTTTGTTCCTTTGGTGTCCTGTAAGCTCCTTGAATTTGGATTTCCAATTCTTCAAAGAAAAGATACCAGAAATCTTTCCAAACATGAACAGATTGTTCATTCCTTTGGTTTGGACTCTATGCCTTCCTCTATCCTGATAACTCTTAAATTTGTTCTTTTTATGCTATCCCATATTTTTTGAGTGTTCTGCTTGTGGTTTATTGCCATGATCACTGTGTGGTCCATGTTCTCTTCAAGGTTATTTATTTTATCTTCATTGTCTGATGTTGTGTCTTCCAAGTGGTGTACTCTGTTGGTAATGCTTTAATTTGAGCTTTTAATTTGTTTTATTGTTTGTTTCATTTCAAGTATCTCTGTTTGGTTTGATTCTAGAACCTCCATCTCCCTGCCAGTTGGGCAGCTGTTCAGTGTGGACAGGGCACACCCACCTGGTGTGAGCCTGGCTGTGAGAGGTCCTATAGTGGGGAACTGCTAAGTGAGAGGGGATGGGAATAAAGTTTGGAGCCCTACAGAGAGATCAGGAGCTGGGAATTCTCCAGGCAAAAGAGGGAGACAATACTGGGTGCTCAAAAAGAGACCCGTGAGGTACAATCTCTCTGCAGGGACTGGTGGGTAGCACTACTCGCTTCCAGACACCCTACACCAGGAACAGACTTCCCACCCTGATTATGTACACAATCCAGAGACACCAGCTTCAAACAGACGACCTCATCTATTGGATGAGAAGACAAACAGAAAAGAAATGGATCTCTAAAGGTAGCAACAACCCTGGTTTCTTTTTTTTTTTTTGTTTTCTGTTCTGCCGCTCTATTCTCCCACCTCACATCCCCAACATATGTGAAACCAGGAACTTTGCATGAAATAGGAGGCCTGAGTCATCTGTATAATATAATATAGAGGTATTGTATAGCCCTTTTGGTTTTTCTTCATTTTTCTTCCCCCCCACAAATTTGACTATTTAACACCCTGTATTTTAACTACTATTATATTTAGATAATAATTGAATCCAACATTTTTGTACATTGAGACTAAACTGTAAAAGTCTTAATAGCAACAATTTTTCATAGGCATTATATTGTTGATATTGGGATCAGTTAATATTGTCTTTTCCCACCAAGGAGGGATCTTGGAACCCTACAAGAGCACTACAAAGCTATAGAGTAACAACATCCCAGACCCACGAGAGGAAGTGTATTTTAAACAGTGTTTTGTACATTAAAGTTTTAGGTTTTTTGGTGGGAATTGGAAGTTTTGGCTCATCAGGGATTTAGAGGTTCATTCCAGTCACTAACACCATAGCTTTGGGTCATAGCTGAGGCAGGGAATCAGGATGGAAGGGTGTGACAAAGGAAATCAGCTCAGAACATGATTGCCACAGAGCCAAGAGAGGATGCCATTAAACAGGGACGTTACATAAACTCCAAAGGCAGACCCCAGGAAACTACTTCCTCCAGACACAACCCATCTTCCTAATTATAACTCCCAGTTGATGCGTATCAGTGGATTTGTTTGTTGTGCTCATAATCTAACCATTTCACCTGAATTTCACAATTTCATACATGAACCTTTGGGGGAAACCTCATATCTTACCCATAATACCATCTCGTTTAATTGCACTTTATGGAACTGGACAGGAAAAATAAATAAAATTGATATTTTCTAGCATCAGGAAAGTCCAGTACCTTGGTTCTTTAGTCCATCTGTCAAGTTTTTGTGCCTTTCAATTTTGCATTACCACCTGGAAATAGAAATCACAAATGAGGCAAAAGCAACAGTAGTCAGTGGAATGCATAAACATTGTTCCATTTCCTGTTAATTATACAATGTGGTTATTTCCATTGCAGCATGTTCTTAGAAGCACATTACATTGAGATCAATTTCACTCTTCAGTATCTCCTGGCCCTCACTAATTCCCTTCCTTTATCTTAATGTTTTATCTTCTATTTTCAAAAGATGCCTTTTTTCTTTTCCATTCATTCCACCAATGAGATTAAACATACAACACTAATTGTTGTAAGTCTGGCTTATTGGAGTTAACATACTGCTCCCAAAATTGCATCCATTTTCTTGCCAACAGTTGACTTTGCTCTTTGTGGTTGAATAAATTCCCATTGTGTGTGGATACCACATTTTCTTTATCCCTTCATCAGTTAATGCACACCTGGCTAGATCTCATAACTTAGCCATTGTAAATAGTGTGGGGGTAAAAATGGAAATGGTTAATGTGTGGTGTCTTTAATTCTTTGAAATATATACTGAGAAGTAATCTCATAGATTAGCTGTATCATATAATTCCAGTTTATAGTTTTCTAAGGAAATCACATATTGATTTCCATTCTGGCTGTACCAGTTCACTCCCACCCACATTTCCTTTTCCCTACATTCTTGCCAGCACTGGTGGTGGTTTTTACTCTACATGATGGCTCTTCTGACTACAGTGAGGCAAAATCTCAGGAGACAGTTGATTTGCATTTCTGAGATGCCTAAAGATGTTGAAATGTTTTCACAAAATTGTTGGCCATTTTAACTTCTTTGAGAAGCTTCTGGGTTTTTTGTTGTTGTTGTTATTGTTTTTTGTTTTTTGTTTTTTTTTTTGTCCAAGTGTTGAATGGGTTAATTTGTATTTTATTTTCATGTTGATTTCTTAAATATATATAGACATTTCAGAGTGTATCAGAGAGACAGAGATTTGAGAGAGACAGAGATGTGAGAGACAGAGATGAGACAGAGATTTGAGAGAGAGATTTGAGAGAGAAATTTGAGACAGAGATTAGAGAGATGAGAGACAGAGAGATTGGATAGAGAGACATAGAGACAGAGACAGACAGACATTTCAGAGGGAGACATTTCAGAGAGAGAGATAGAGAGACATTTCAGAGAGAGACAGAGTGAGAGATATTTCAGAGGGAGAGACAGAGAGACATTTCAGAGAGATATTTCAGAGAGGGAGACACTTCAGAGAGAGACATGCAAGAGATATTTCAGAGACAGACCAAGAGAGATTTCAGAGAGACAGACACATTTCAGAGAGAGATTTGAGAGACAGATGGAGACAAAGGGAGACATTTCAGAGGGAGACAGAGTGACAGACATTTCAGAGACAGAGATATTTCAGAGAGAGACAGAGTGATTTGAGAGACAGAGATTTGAGATTTGAGACAGAGACAGAGAGAGAGAGATTTGAGAGAGAGACAGAGATTTCAGAGAGAGAGAGATTTCAGAAACAGATATTTCTGAGACAGATTTCAGAGAGAGAGATTTCAGAGAGAGCTCTCTGAAATGTAGCTATCTCTCTCTGAAATATACTATATATTTCTTATATATTTATAGATATATATTTCAGATATTAATCATTTGTTAGAGTAATAAATGGCAAAATTTTCTCTTTCAGTATGTTGTCTCTTTATGCTGTTATTCTCCCCTTTGCTGTGCATAGCCATAACCAGTATTGGTCCTTGATATTATTTGCTGTGCTCTGAGTATTTTTTAGAGTCACTGCCTCTCACCAAGGCCCTCACAGGCAATGGCTGCTGGGTTCCCCTGCGTGGAGTGAGGTGGCTGTAAAATAAAGCTAAGCAAAGGAAGGCATCAATGCCACATGACACAGAAAGTAACTGTAGAAAGTGGAGATGGGATGGCTCTTAGAGGTGGAGCTTCCACACTGGAAGGGGAGCATGAGAGCCCAGGTTTGGTTTATTTAAATGGGGGAACAGCAAAGGTTTTGCCATAGAATGTTCTTTGGCCACTTAAGGTAGGAGATGGGCTGTCCAGGCCCAATGGTTGATGCTCAACTCCAGGGCAAGAGCAGCCTCCCTGGACCAGAAAAGACTAAGGTCCCTGCTCTGCATAATCCATTAAGTGGGAGGAGCCATGAAATTGTTTGCAAACCCAAACCAGAATCCCCTGGGCTCAGGGCCAAGTGAAGAGGCTACAGAAGCTCAGGGTAGCTCCCCACACCTGCCCACTCCAGTGCTTCCCTTAGGTTTTATTTTATCAATTTTAAAGTTTTAGGGTGTATTCTCTGGTCTTCAGTCCAGTTGACATTGACCTCTGAATATTCCATTTTCCCAGCGTAATTTGTTAAAGAGGATTTCTTCTCTCCATACTTTGTAACCTTTGTCAATAATCAACTGAAGTAAATGCTGTAGGTCTCTGTAGCTTGTATCCTCTCATTGGTCTCTGTGTCTCTTCCCAGAAGGACTCTGTTTCTCTCCCTATGGTGCGGTCATATAATTTGAAGTCAGGAATAGTGAGATCTCTGGGTTGATGGTCTACAGAATTTACAGGGTTCCAGAACTGCTTCCTTTTCTGTTTTTTTTTTTTTTTGTAAATTTGCTTGTAGTGCTATTTCTTATCTTTGCTAAGACTTGTAATGAATAATTTTAAGTTATTTGAAATAGAATGAATGTTCTGATGTATTTCTCAATAGATTTATTGATTTATTATTTTGGCCAAAGGTTTTGATTATTTATTTATTTATTTATTTATTCATTCTGCAACTTTTCTGAACTTGTCCATAAGCTCTAAAATTCTTCTGGTGAGAACTGTACAATTTTCTAAAGTTTAAATCATATAATTTGCAAACAGAGATAATTTGTCTTTTTGAATTATTTAGTTGTAGATGAACTTTATTTTTATGTGGTGCTGAGGATTGAACCCAGTGCCTCACTCATGCAAGGCAAGCCCTTTACCACTGAGCTACAGCCCCAAACCCTTTCTTTACTATTTGTAACATTTTATATCTGCTTCTCTGTTTGTAGAATAATTTGGGAAGCATTATGTTAATTCCTTCTTAATGATCAAGTATTTACTATTAAATTCCTGTTGTATAGAACTGGTTTATTTTTTTGAAGGTTTCGTATTACTGCTGCAATAGCATTCTTTTTTTAAAAAAAAATTTGAGGACCTTTATTATTTCTTTTCTACATGACAATAGTGACATGCATTACATTCATAATTATCCATTCACACTACAGTTTTTCATAACTCTGTATATAAAGTACGTTCATAGCAAATTATGTCATTATCCATGAGCTCTTATTTTTTTTGCATTACAGTTTTTAATATACCTTTATAATATAATTTATCATATCTGTTTTTATACAAGGTATGCCGACACCAAATTCAAATCTTCATATGTGAATTTTGTATAATGATGAGCATATCCTTCCACCATCCTTGCTATTCCCCTTCTCCCTCCCTTTCCCTCCCACCCCTATTCCCTACCTAGAGGTAATCTTCCTCCCCACCCAACTTTGAGTTACCCCCTTATATCAGAGAAAACATTTGACCTTTGTTTGTTTGGGATTGGCTAACTTCACTTACCATTATCTTCTCCAACAGCACCCATTTACCTGCAAATGCCATGATTTTGTTCTTTTTTAGTGCCGAGTAATATTCCATTGTGTATAAATGCCACATTTTTAATCCATTCATCCACTGAAGGACATCTAGGTAGGTTCTATAGTTTAGCTATTGTGAATTGCACTGCTATAAACATTGATGTGGCTGTGTCCCTGTAGTATGTTGTTTTTAGGTCCATTGGGTATAGTTCAAGAAGACGGATAGCTAGATCAAATGGTGGTTCCATTCCCAGCTTTCCAAGGAATCTCCATACTGCTTTCTAAATTTGTTGCACTCGTTTGCAGTCCCACCAGTAATGTATGAGTGTACCTTTTCCTCACCAACACTTATTGTTTGTCTTCATAATAGCTGCCATTCTGACTGGAGTGAAATGGAATCTTGGAGTAGTTTTGATTTGCATTTCTCTGACTGCTAGAGATGATGAGCATTTTTACGTATATTGATTGATTGTATATCCTCTTAGAAATGTCTGTTCGGGTCCTTGGCCCATTTATTGATTGGATTATTTGGTTTTTTGGTACTTATCTTGTTGAGCTCTTTATATATACTAGAGGTTAGAGCTCTATCTGATGTGTGAGAGGTAAAAAAAAAAAAATAACAAACAACAACAACAACAAAAAAACTGTTCCCAGGAAGTAGGTTCCCTGTTCACCTCACAGGTTATTTCTTTTGCTGAGAAAAAAAACTTTAGTATGAATCTATCCCATTTTTTGATTCTTGGTTTTTAATTCTTGTGCTATAGGTGAAAGACCTTTATTATTTTTTAAATTCATTTTTTTAATGTGGTGCTGAGGATTAAACCCAAGGCCTCATATATGTTAGGCAAGTGCTCTACCACTGAGCCATAACCCCAGTTCTGCTTTTTATTTTTATTTTGGGTTTGTCAATCTACCTGCTTCAATTTTGGTAGATTATATACACTTATGCATTTCTTATAGATTTTCCAGTGTACTTCAATATTCCAGTAGTCCCTGATAATCCTCTGAATTACATTGGTTTCTTTAGGAAGAGCTCCACTTTCCTGATTTTAAGAATTCAATCTTCTTTTTGATTTGCTTTGTCTAAAGGTTTTTTTTTTTCATTTTATTCATTTCAAAGAACCAACTGTTTCTTTATCAGTCATTTGTATTATTCTTTCATTTTCCATTTTCTTAATTTTATTTCTGGTCTTATTATTCTCTTGTACTAATTTATGGAATAGTTTACCTTTGTGTTTTTAATAAGGATGAGGTTTTTTTGTAGTATTCTGCATTTTTATTGCTGTTGCTTTCTTATTTCAGGCTATAATGGCCTGATAATATACAAGGCATGAAGTCTCCATGTTCATATTTGTTAGATCATATCTAAGGTCATAAATGACTTCCTATTTTGGAGACAGTTTCATCAACAGGTGGCAATAAAATGTAATTAGCTATTGTTAAAGTATCTCATAGATATTTGTTATGTCCATTTTTTGTGTACTGTGCTTTAACTACAGGTCAGTTTTTTTCTTCTAAAATGAGGGCTGATTTTGTATCAGAAAGGTAAATGTGGGCACGTATAATCAGTTTCACATGATTTCAGGAATTTAGATTAAAAAATGGTGGCAAATCTGTTGGCACTGGATTTTGAGAGAGTGTAGTTGGTAATACAATGGTCAAACTGAAAGATGATAACTGGGTTTGATGACTCACACCTGTGATTCCAGGGAGGCAAGAGGATTGTGAGTTCAAAGCCAGCCCCAGCAATCAAGTGGTGTCCCAAACAACTTGACAAGATCCTGTGTCCAAGTAAAATATATTTTAAAAAGCTGGGGTTGTGCCTAAGTGGAGAAGTGCTGGGTTCAATTCCTGGTTCAAAAAATTACAATGATTGTGTGAATTGGAATTTTTCATAAGCACATATGTGCGTTATTCTTAAGGGCAATCTGAAAATAGCACGTCAGGTTTTTCTATGTGCCACTTATGTGCCATGGTTTGGTTTGCTCCTATAGATGGGCAACCTTACTCTCATCTCACACAGCTTACTGTCCTTGGGTTGTTTCTCTGTTTTGTCTTTCCTGCCCGATCTTGTATCTAGGTGTGGTAGGTACAAATGCAGGGCTGATGTCCTAGTGGGGATGAGGGAAATTCCCTTTGGGCTAATGCAAGAACAAGGAGACTAGAAAGCCCCTGGGACTGAATGCCTTCTGAGATTGAGGACACTGATCAGCAGGGAAGTGAGGTTTGTGTTTGACACACAGGCAAATCTACAAAAAGTAGATGTAAAACAGGATAAGGTTGTGGTCGACCATTTGGTGTTCTTAGCTTGTGTCAAGAAACTAATAATAATAGTATAGTGTTACTTAAGATAGGAGAAAATATCATTTTAATAATAATAAATTGTATAAAACAATGGATATGAGGAGTGACAAACAATGGACATGAAGGAGGGAAATAAGAAAGTGTTTTAAAAAGAAATAACCAATATTAGTGAGGTACATTTGTGCTAGGGATGTGGTACAGAAGTTGCCTTGCTTGTGCAAGTACCCGGTTTTAATCTTCTTCAATTTTTTAATAGGGATTAAGAGAAATAAGTTTTTTAAATTTTATTTATTCTAATTTGATACATCACGCAGAATGCAATTCAGCTAATATTATTCTAATAGAGCACATTTTTTTCATGTATCTGGTTGTACACAAAGTAGAGTCACATCATCTGTTTTAATAAATGTACGAAAGATAATGATATCCGTCTCATTCCACAGTCTTTCCTACTTCCTTATCTTCTCTGCCCTATCTAAAGTTCATCTATTTCTCCCATGCTTCCTTCCATCCCCACTATGAATTAGCCTTTTTATATCAAAGTTTTAGTATTTGTCTTATTGGGATTGGCTAACTTCACTTAGCATTATCTTCTCTAACTCCATCCATTTACCTGCAAGTGTCATGATTTTATTCTTTTATTGCTGTGTAATATTCCATTGTGTATATGTAACACATTTTCTTTATAGATGCATCCACTAAAGGGCATCTAGGTTGGCTTCGCAGTTTATTGTGAATTGTACTGCTATAAACATTGATGTGGCTGTGTCTCTATAGTATGCTATTTTTAGGTCTTTTGGGTATAATCCTAGAAAAGGGACAGCTGGGTCAAATGGTTGTTCCATTCCTAACTTTCCAAGGAATCTTCCTGCTTTCCATATTGGCTGTACCAATTTGCAGTCCCACCAGCAATGAACGAGTGTACCTTTTCCCCCACATCCTCACCAACAGTATTGTTGTTCGTCTTCATAATAGCTGCCATTCTACTGGAGTGAGATGATATCTTAGTTGTAAGTTCTGTGTCTAATTCATTTCTTTGCATACAGATGCCAAGGTGTTCATAATTCATTAAAAAAATTATATCATCTCCAGTGAAGTCCTGCCGTCTCTTGTGTGTTTGAGTTTATTTCTAGGTTTTCATTCCACTAATCTCACCTTGCCACATCTCACCTTTTGAGTTACTATAAGTTCATAGTAAATGTTACCATCAGATATTTCAGTCCTGTAAACTTATTCTACAGAATTGTTGACCACTCTGTATGCCTGCCTTCTCCCTATAGCCTTTAGAAGCAATTTTTTAGTATTTGTGCAATAGGTGGTTAGGATTTTATCATGGTTGTGTTTAATTCATTTATTAGAGTTGTAGATAACCAATATTAATATTGAATGCTCCTTTCTATGTTTGGTAGTTGTAGGGTCCCCCAATTTACAGGAAGTTGATGAGCAGTATAGATGGCATTCTGGGACTTATAAGTGGCATCAGAATTAGGTGAAAGACTGCAAGTTTGAGACATGAACTAGTGACATTTGTGCCAACCAGTTCAAACAATATGTTCTTTTTAAAAATATTTTTTAGTTGTTGATGTACTTTTATTCTTTATATGTGGTGCTGAGGATCAGACCTGGTGCCTCACACATGCTAGGCAAGTGCTCTGCCACTGAGCCACAACTCCAATTTGATTTTCTGAAAATTCACACATTTTCTTCTTGGAAAATAAATTTTAAAGGACATTGTAGGTGAGGACCTTAAACTGGCTGCAGCTATGTGTCTTTTAACTGGTGAGAATTGTGACTCTGGAAGACTAAGTATTTCCTTTCTTTGCAAAAGAGATCTGAGTTATGTGGACTTTCCTTTTAGCTGCCCAGAATTGCCTCACTCACTGCTTAGGAATGAGTCACAGAAGGCCACAGTGTTACAGTGTGGAAAATATATTTATTCTAACATGTCAGGATTTTTATTTTTTTGCATTTTGTGAACAGTGACTATAATCATCTACTAACCTGATTTGTCTCGTTCCTTTCATGAAATCTTGGTACCATGCAATTCCAATTGGCCCAAATATTTAAATACTTTGCTATTGAAGATTCTTAATTGGTTATTTGTGTAGATGGGGTGATTATGCTCTGATGTCAAGGTAATTCTTCCAATAAAGTAGCTATGTTTAAGTAATTAGGATCCATCCACACATGGAGTTCCCACATGGAAAACCCGTGTGGACACTTCTGGTGTGTCTTACTGATCTCATCTTCCTTTTGCACACAGAAATGATGACAGTCCTGTGCCTGTTTTATGAGTAATAATTTTATTATGTATTTCTCAAAGCCATAATTTTCATTGGTTATATTTCCTTAGTTGTATGAATTTTAAGTAACTTATTGTTACCATTACTTTTCCATTACAATTATATTAAAAGGTATTTTATTAACCATTACTTTGCCTCAGTCTTTTGAACACATACATGCTGCTGTCTGGGCCTCTATTGAACCAACTTTATTCACTCATTGAACTGCTTGTAGAACTTGAAATATGTCAAGTCTGTCTATTCACGAAGTGGAAGAGTCACTTTACATGTCTCCAAATGTTAATATTTTATGAATATTTTACACATTGGGAACGTGTCATGGGTCATACTTGATACTAATTATATTCAGGAGCTCAATCTATCTCACAGATACAAAGCAGAGAGAATTAACTATCAGAGTGTTTTCAAAAGATTTTTTACCACTCTTTTTGTCTCCCTTGTGCACAGTCACCTTATGAGAATATCTTTGACAAGTCTTATTTGCATCTGGAATGTCCCCCAAATTTCATTGACTGATTGCAGAAGAGTTAGGAGTTGGGCTTTTAATCATTTCTTGGATTATGGTATATATCCTTCACTTCATTCTGATATGGAATACATACAATGTTTTTGGACGTATGTATTTATCTCTGAATTAGATAATGGAAAGCATCTTATTACATAATTAAGGTCACTCTCCTACATGACAGTCCGTTCTACTAACTCTTAATTCAAACTAAAAACTGAATAATGGTTTAGTCCATGTGCTATTGATCTACCAATTTGTATTTCAGGAGCCATTGACATTTGGGGATGTGGCTATTGATTTCTCTGAGGAGGAATGGGAATGCCTGGATCCTGCTCAGCAGAATTTATATAGAGAAGTGATTTTGGAGACCTACAGCAACCTGGTCTTTGTGGGTGAGCATAACTTTTTTTTCACTAAAACTTCCTCATCAGAGTTCTTTCTGAATACGTGTAATGGATTTTCTGTGAAATTATCTGCCATGGAATGAAAGTCAAGATGGAAAAAGACTGCTCTTTTGAGAGTTGGTGTAAGTTGTAGTTGAATAAGAGGACTTGTAAAATAATACATCAATGGATATTTACAGTTTGGTTGGTTGGTTTTTTTTCTTTATTTTTTCATTGTGTACAGTAGGATCCATGTTATAGACTGGGATTCCTCATATCAGTTAATTGCTTCACAAATTAAGTTATGCATGACTCTTGTTTGTATTGCCAATAATGTTATATGTGCTTTTGCTTATATAAATATTAAGCCTCTTTTGTCTATGACTTTTGTATTTTATCTTGATTGGCTTTTCACTCTAGCCATGTACATGGAAATAGAAGTTTCCTATATGTAAATGTAAAGGGGATTAATGGCAGTGATACTGTCATGCTGAACTACACCTCAAGCTCCTTTTCACTCAAATTTGGAGAGAGGTTCTCACTAAGTTATTAAAGATGTCTTGAATTTGCAATTCTCCTGCCTCAGACTTCCTAGTAGCTGAAATTACATGCATGTCCATCATTTGTATATGGATGAGTTTGTTCTTATTTATAGCATAATGACCACATTATTTTAAATGTAGCTTTGAGAAATGTTGCAGTTCTCTTTATCTTAACTTTCATTGTAGTCAAAACCACAAAATAAAATTTACTGTCTCCAAAATTTTAAATATTCAGTAACATTAATTCAAATTGTTATGCAATATATCTCAAAAAAGTTTACATCTAAAAAAAAAATCAATTCCTAGGAAGCAAGGGCTCATTTCTGTCTCCCCATAACAAAAACATTCTCTTTTTTTCAGAAAGCTTTTTTAGTTTAGAGATGTTATATTCATATAATTCTGCAGTATTCTTTCTGTGACATATTTCAGTTAACCTAGTGTACATACATTTTGTAAGATAGTTAGAATAAATTATTTCACTTCAAAGTTCTATAGTTTAATATTCTAAATTGGCTCATCCTGTCTTTTCAAGGGATATTTGGGTTGCATCCCCCATGATGGCTCTGTTTAATAACATTGTACAACACTGGTGTTCAATGTTTTTAATTTGCTATTGATATCAGGGCTTATTACAACACTCACTCAGAACTCTGTCTACCTGACTCCATGTCTGCATTTACATTTGAATGTTGTAACTTTTAGTATATTTTTTTAGCAGGAAAATATTCTTCTAATCTTATTGGTATTTGGGGGGATATTCATACAGTTTAAAGGACAGATTTCTCCGCAAAAAAAAAAAAAATAATAACAATTGGAGTTTGAATATTACCTGGAGCCTCTAAAATTAAAAGATGTTTATACTACTTAAAGTTATCTTTCATATCTTGAACAACAGCATGCCCAAGAGTGTTCAATCAACTGACACATATTTTTTGATTTTTGAACATCCCTATCACTTTTGACTTCAAATTTTTATTCCATGTCAGTTGCAAAATAACTACCACTTAAATGTTTTTTAACCTTTGTTTTAATACATAAAATTGGTCTATCCAGCATAATATCCCATTTGTGATTAAGAACAGGAATTCTATAAGTCAACAATAGTTTCAAAATATTTTCAAATTCTTATGCTTTTACCATTTTTCTTCACTGTATTTCCCTTTTCAGTAAGTGGGGATTGATGTCTCCTAGGATGACAGTGATTCTTGGTTTTCATTCAACACTCTCAGTGTTTTCTTTGTGTGTTTGGGGAGTAGGATGTTCATTGCAAATGTATTTACTTTTAATTCAGAAACTAGGAAAAGGTTCCTTTTCTCTTTTGCCTCTTAAAGGTTTTTTAAAATTTAAAATGTCTTTTATGTCCTGTAACTGTCTTAAACTATGTTTTGTGTAGTATAATTTACACAGCCCAGTTTAGCTTGGTCACTTTTGTATGTATCATTCTAATAACCCTTTGCTTTCAGCATGTGTGTGTCCATAGACTTAGAGTTAATTCAGATAGCCAAGGTTTGTTTTGATCAGATTTAGTAATATTGCATTTGCCAACCAAAAAAAAAATCTATAAATGAAGAATCTCCTACTCATACTTTGTATGAGTATTAACTTGACTTCACTTTATTAAAAAATTAAATATATTTATGTGTCCTTTCAAAATTATATTATTGTTACAGGTATATATGCCTATTAACAGTTTTGTTTTTATTCTTTTGTCTTTCAAATTCTATTCAAAATTACATGTTTTGAGACCCATCATTACAATAAAACAGAATTGTTTGTGCCAAGAAATATTAAGAATTTCGTATGACTTGTGTTGCTGTGCACACTTACATTTTAGTATGAAGGATTACCTTTCATACTTTGTGGATAACAGATATAGTGTTGATGAGTTGGGTGTGCATTTTTATATCTTTATAACTCTTTTGAAAGATAGTAGCTGTGAATATTATGTCTTGGTTTATAATTTTATTCTTTCATCCCTTGGAAATATCCCTGAATTCCTTTCTGTGTTGTGAGGATTCGACTAAGTATTTCACAATTATATAGTTACACATTTCTAGGTGACCCACCTTTTTCTCTTGGATGCTTTCAATATTCTGAGTTTTAAAACTTGGATTAAAACCTGCAACTTGGAGATAATTGAGCTACTTGGAAGTTTTATTTTTCCTATTTTCTTAGATATGTTTATTAGTACTGGAAAGAGAACTTAATTTGCATTTTTTACTTTAAACATACATTTTCTGCTTATTACTAGTAACAATTCTTGACTAATTTTTATTCTGTTTTTTTTGTGTGTGTTGGTTTATTTCAGTAAACTTCTTTTAAATGATAATTGACTATTCCCTTTGAGTAATTCATAACTTTGCTTACAGTTGATTTAGCCATGTTTTTTTTTTCTGTTGGTAAGCAGGAACCCCTTTTTGAACAGTCCCCAAATATTCACGTTTCATATTTTTATTTTTTAATGAAGCAGAAGAAAGTTGGTAGATTTTTAAAATATATTCTGAAGGAGGAAAATCTTTGTGTAACACAATGTATCTTTCTCTACTATGTTACTCTCCATAGTAATGTACTCATCTTGGATACTGTGAAAACAAAGATGATTAGAAAAATTTTCAAAGTAATTTTCTGTGTTTATTTTTATTTGATTTATATATTTCTACAGTAATGATAGACTTGGATTTAATAATCCACTCCCCTGCTGATGTTATTTATTGGTGTGATTTCTTAGGTCTGCAAAATATACTCAGCCCAGTACAGTAAGTAAACATGTTTGCTAGTTTTATTTATTACAGCCATGACTTCTCATCATCCTGGAGAAATTTTACCAGAGCAGGGAATAAAAGAGAGAGAGCGAAGATCTGGAAAGTGTGACTTTGACTATGTACAACCAAGAAAACAATGGGAAAATATAGGTGAGAGTAAAGTTCAAAAATTGTATTATAATAGACAAAATCAATCAGTAGTCCCTATTTATGATAAAAACTTTATGGTCAAAAGACACCAGAGAAAATTAATATCTGAAACAAAAATTAAATGTATTCCAAGTATTTTGAGGAGATTTTCATGTATTTTAAAAATAAATCCATAGCCATTTTTTAACTGAAAGGCAATATGGAAAATTTGAAATCTAGTCCATGCATCAGTTTTTAACTTGGCCAATTATAGAAGTAGCACTGAGTTAAAATTCCAGTCAAACATTTGCACAGAAAAAAATATTTCTAAAAGTGATCCTTTTGGGAGTTTCTGTATAAAATGTCCATTTTTCTGAAACAAATGATTAATTTCTCCTTGTTCCGAAATTGACAATTTTAAAAATTGTAGAAAAGTTTCTACTTCCTCACTATTGTTCATTGACAATTCTGATACAGATTTCTGGAAATTGCACTGTATAGATAATGCTATAAGTAACACAATGAGCCATGTCTCTACCCTGAGTAATGACCAGTATATTTACATTGGTGATAACAATTATGACTATAGAGAACCCCTAGTCCTTTTCTAAAGGAAATTTACCAAGATGAAAAATGTAGGAAAGTCTTTCTTCAGTGATCAAAAACTAGTATTCATTAAAATATTCATAGCCAAGACAAAAACCTGCAAGTTTAGATATGTGAAAGGGCTCTTAACCACAGTGCACCGCTTTCTTAATACAAGAGAACTTATAGAGAAAGACAGCCCTATAAGTATAGAAGATATTGAGCAAGCAAATGCTTTGATATATTTTTTAAACAGAGCAGATACTATGACAGTGATAAATTCTACAAATTTAAAGAATGTGAAAACACTTTTAGTGAAAAGTTACAACTTGTTAAGTATCAGAGGATTTATACTGAAGGAGAGACCTGTAAATGTAAAAAGTGTGGGAAAGCCTTAAAAAGTTTTTCAACCCTTACTCAACACCAAAAAATTTATTCTGCAGAGAAGACCTACCAATGTGAAGAATGCAATGCACTCAAGAACTTTACTCAACATTACAGTGTTCATACAGGAGATATGCCATGCATATGCAAAGAATGTGACAAAACTTCTAATAAAAGCTCAAATCTTATTTGTCACCAGTGGACACACTCTGGGGTGATGCCCTACATACGTAAACAATTTTGCAAAGGTTTCAGTCAAAGATCAAGCCCTAAAAATTACCAGAGAATTCATACTAGAGAGAAGCCCTACAAATGTAAAGTGTGTGGCATGAGTTTTAATAGAAACTCAAATCTTGATCGCCACAACAGGACTCATACTGGAGAGAAGCCCTACAAATGTAAAGTGTGTGGCAAGAGTTTTAGTCAAAAATCATCACTTACTGAGCACCAGCGAATCCACACTGGAGAGAAGCCCTATAAATGTAAAGAGTGTGGCAAAGCTTTTAATAGCATCTCACACCTTAATTGTCACAAAAGGATTCATACTGGAGAAAAGCCCTACAAATGTAAAGTGTGTGGCAAGAGTTTTAATAAAAACTCACATCTCTATTGCCACAACAGGATTCATACTGGAGAGAAGCCCTACAAATGTACATTGTGTGGCAAGAGTTTCAGTCAAAATGCATCACTTACTCAGCACCAGTGAATCCACACTGGAGAGAAGCTCTACAAATGTAAAGAATGTGGCAAAAGTTTTCATAAAAAAATAGTACTTACTCAGCACCTGAGAATCCACACTGGAGAGAAGCCCTACAAATGTAGAGAATGTGGCAAAGATTTTAATCAACAATCATCACTTACTCGACACCAGAGAACCCATACTAGAGAGAAGTCCTAAAAATGTGAAGAATGGCAAAGGTTTTAATATTGAAGATCACATCTTACTAAACATTATAGATTTTACGCTGGAGAGAAGTTTTACAATGAAAACAATGCATCAGTGTCTTTAAGGATGAGTCAACCCTTATTTCACAGTAGTTCAACACTATTTCACACCAGACACATGATAGCACAGAAATTATATAAATGTAAAATAGGTGACAGAGTCTCCAATTGTTGTTCACACCCTACTCAGCACCTCAGAATTCATACGAGTGAGAGGACATGGGGAAAAATTTTTGCAAAGCTTTTGGCCATTGATCAAACATTTTTAAAACACTGGAGGATTTTTACCATATAGAAACCCAAAGAATGTGTCCAAGACTGTATTCAAATTTCCGACATTTTTAAATTTCTGACCTCATATCTGTAGCAAATGTGGAGTAGCATTTTTCCAAAGTGTGTACCTTAGATAACAGCAAAATATTTACAAAAACACCTTGACAAATATAAAGATTGTCCTAAGTTTCTTATGTATAGCCCATCCCTTGAAGTATTTGGGACCTAGGTGGAAAAAATCATTTAAATGTAGAAAATGGGTAATTGCTTTTGACATTTGCTGAAAATTTTCTTAACATTTTTAGCCTATATTGTAGATATAAGGAAATACAACTATAGAATTGTGCATCCCTAAAAGGATATAATTTTAGTATAAATCAACAATTACTAAAGAGTCTCATTTTTCACAACTAGAGAAATAATAATACTCAGAGTTGATTATTTCAGAAGTCTCTTCAGATTTACATGAAATTTAAAATTTAAAATTTTCAGTGCCCCTTAAACTTAGGGGCACTTAATCAATAAATCACATCCTCAGATTTTTTTCTTTTTTATTTAGAGATATGGTTTGCTAAGTTGCATAGGGCCTCACTAAGTTATGGAGACTGACTTTGAACTTGCAAAGCTTCTTACGTCCCTAGGGTCACAGTATGGTCCACCATGCGTTTTTACTTATATTTCATTACAGATTCAATTTGTTGCTAAATAAAGTGTGAATTTCTTAATGTTAACCTTGTCATGCATTTAATGATGTTATTAGGTCACACAGCTCCCACTATTCACATTGCTAATGGATTGATGCAATAGTAAAACATTCTATTGGGTAAATAATGCTATAATGTCTTCATTAATTATTTCATATATTTAATCAAGTATTATTTGGAGAATATTATTTATGTAAATTATATACTCTCTTGTTTGTAATTATGGGAAAATTAAGAGAGTTATAGGCAGGACCCAGGGATACTAAAATAATGCCCAGATATCCGTAGTTTGAATTATGAGTTTAACATTTCACCTTATAGAGTAGTAGTACACCCTAAGGGATCTACAACTCTGGAGAGTTATACAAGCTCCCAATCAGGGAGAGGAGAAAGACCCAAGAGACTAGGAGCCAACATGCAAATGCAATTTTAGAAAATTAACTATTTGATTTTAGTAAATCAAGGAAATATACATGCATTCTTTATATTCTCAGAAAAATATAATCCATGATTTCCTAAAACTTATTCTCATTTTTTATATCTTATTCTCATTTTTTTCTAAATATCATTTGCTTGTTCAGTATATTTTTCTGCTCTAAACACTTTTTGTCTTGAGGTTGGTTACTCTTTTAGTTTTGCTTCTTCTGATGAAGTTTACAGACATTACCTGACTTTTCTTTACATCCTTTCATTCATTCACCTGCACCAATTCTTTATATCTGCTATACATATCAGTAGGCCAAATATAGTTATAAAAAGAAAGATGTTTTAGAGGGTCAAAACCTAGGCTTATGGGCTAGGTAAGATTAGGAAACTATCTGTGCCAGGTGTGGTGTCACATATTTCTAATCCCAGTGACTCAGGAGGCAAAGACACAAGAATCACAAAATTGAGGCCAGCCTCTGCAACTTAGTAAGACTCTTTCTCAAAATAAAAAAAAAAATCGGGGATGTAGATATAGAATTCCCTGGGTTCAATTTCAGTACCATGAGAGGTGAGTGAGGCAAACAAACAAAAACTAGAAAACACTTACAGATTGAAACAGAATTATTCCAATATAAAATAACCAGGATATTTAAATAGAATAAAAGATTCTTCTCTTACCTCAGAGTTTTAATGAAAATCATAATCTTAGGACAGTAATGTTGTAAGAGTCCAAAAATGCAAACTAGAACAGCTATAAGGTGGGTATGAGGATTTAGTTACTACCTCTCCTACATGAACTACATAAGAAATGCTAAGCCTTTCCCTTTCCAGAGGGAGAAGAGGAACCTTGAGAGAATTAGACCTCTCCCTCTTTGTGTATACATAACATACATTGAAATGTGACTCTCAGGGCTAAAGCCTTTGATCAAGATGTGAAGACTAAGAGATTCCAGCATTTGAGTGTGTGTCTGATATAGGGTAAGACATACTAAATCTTGCCACACTAACATGAAGACTCCCTTTTTCTATTATTCCTTCTTTCCATCCCTGTCATTTTATCACTGCTTCTTCAACTTTAATTCCCCTGTTCCATGTAACCTAACATGTTCACAATTTTCAGAAATTAGGCACTTATGTTTTTGGGAAACCATTTCACTGTTTACTCGCTCACTTAACAAAAGAGCAACCCTTACAACTGCTGAGTCCTCTTCTGTTGTTCAGTTATACAACTCCCTATATACTCCAAAAAATTATTTTTACAAAATATAACCAAACCCAACACTGACTCCTAGATAAGAGCATGCCTGATGCAATGGGAGTCCCTGAGCTGGACCTATTGCCTCACATGTTTTAAAGGTTTGTAAAAAAACTTTAAATTTTATTAACAAGACAAAATTAATCTAGATACCTTTGCTTACTTTGGATTCAATACATACAATTCTCTAAACATTCACAAAGCAATATATATTTCAAATTTCAAATCTCCAAAATAAACTGCATACACAACCATCAAAACACACACACACACACACACACACACACACACACACTTGCATCTCAAAATAAGTAAGTAAGTAAGTAAATAAATAAATATAAAAAGGGTCTCATCATTTCAGGAAAAGATCTATCAGTTGATCAGGCCAGAAATCCTAAGTGTTATCCATGGCTGCTTGCCATTATCATATCAAAAAATATTATTGATTCTAGTTTTGAATTATAGCAATAACTGACACTGCTACACAAACTGAGATTAGTCTAAATATAACCTACATAACAAGCATAAAAATTTTTTATTTTGCACAATGAACTTTTGGTCAAATGTTTCATATTTTTTAAAGAAACATCTGGTGGTGCAGAACACAGCTGAAGCCATCTGATGTTTGCCTGCAAACCATTTGGGCAGCAGTAAAAGTAAAATGCCAAAACTGGAAATTATTTTTTCAAATTAAAAGCCAATTTTCTACACAAAAGAAGAAAAAGAAAACAATATGAGAAAAAAATTTATCAAGAGCATGAAAAAAGTTTAGCGAGTAAATTGTAAAGAAGAATTAGGCTGATGCAGAAGAGAGCATGGTGTGTAGACCAGGGTTGGAATCTTAGCTCATCATTTGTGCCCTTGGGTAAATTATCAGCTCTAATCTGCAGTTGTGAGGATTGTAAGGGAAACTAATTATACTTGTCTAAGAATCCAATTGGAGGAATTAAAAAAGATATGGTTCAAGAGGTCCTCAATATATAATAGCCACTAAAACTATTAGTAGGCTATTTAAGTAATTTTTCAAGTTGGAAAATAAGACTTACTGTTTCTCTTCAAACTGAAAAAAAATTACCTGTAAGCATAAAAGCTCAACATGAGATAACATTAACAAGTAGTAGGAGTGGAGAAGAGGTTCCTCTCCCTTGATAAAAATCTCTCACTGCTGTTGTGTCTGTGAACTGACTGAGGAAATTTAAAGCTGATGCGGTGTTTCAATGTGTAGGAGGCTTCCAGACAAATATTCCTATTGCCATCCAATGGAGCTGGTTGACGTATGCTGTGTTCACAACTCTGACTATTTCAAAAAGTAATAAAATGGTAAAAGAAGCACATAAGACAAAAAAGTACCGTTATACACTTTGGGATGGCTCTCCAACCTTTAGTTTCCATGGAATGAGTGAGAGCCACTGGAATTTTTTATTCGTATATAGGGGAAACACAAGGGGAAGTTCCATGGAACATTTTATCCCAAAGAGTGAAAAGGGATAGGATTCCTAAGGAACAGGAGTGTGTAACTCAACCTCACTGAGTGATTCCCAAAATTGGAACCACACCTCATTATTCGAGTGAGGGTAAAAGTCAAATATATTGTGGGGTGCAATAACCATTCAGTACCCCTTACTCAGAACTTAAATTTTTGTACTATCCAGAGTGGTTACCAACATCTTTCAGGCTAAAAAGAACCTCTAATGGTACAGAACACATCTGATGACATATGATTTTTCCTGTCAACAATATGGGCAGGAGCAATGCAGGACTGTCTTTCCATCTTCAATTAAAAGTAGAATTTCATTAGAAACAATACGTCTTTGAGTAACACATAAACTTGTTAAAAAAATGTCATGAATATACTGATTTATAATATCTTACACAGCTAGCCATGGTGGAACATGCCTTTAATCCCAGTAGCTCAGGAAACTGAGATAGGAGGATCACAATTTCAATGTCACCCTCAGGAATTACAAGGCACTGAGCAACTCAGTGAGACCCTATCTCTATATAAAATACAAAAATGGGGTCGGTTGTAACTCAGTGATTAAGTGCCCCTGAGTTCAATCTCCAGTAACTCTGAGTGGTATTTGCCAGAACATTTCTATAAAACTCTGCACTGCCATTTGCTCAGCCTAACAATTTTCTAAGGCAATGAGATATTGAGTCTTTATTTCTTTCTTTTTTGTTTCACACAAACAAAAAAGGTATCTCTTATAATTGAATTTGATATAAAGTGTATATCTAAATTACTTTTCATAAAAAAATAAAAAGTGATAGCACTTATCACACTTTCTAAGGTAATTAGTACTTTTAAAATTTTAAATATGACTTTTACATATATTTCAGGCTTGTTTTCCTGTTTCAATAACCAAAATGGAAATATTTGCTAAATATGCTTTAAAATACTCTAGATTCAAACAGTATTTGAAGGCCAAGGTGGACAAATGACCAAACTGGGCATAAAGAGGAGATTCCATTGGTGATCCGTTAGGGGAGAAAAAAAGTTGATGCCACAGTTACTTTCATAATTTTAATAAAATCTATTCAGAAAATTGTCTTAGGAATATCTGCTTTCAACAACAAAACAAAATCTTCTTACATAAAAATTCTTCACCTAAGTGAAGCCACGTGGCTGCATAAATATATTTTAATCCAAGCTTTCATGATTCTTTGGAAAATTATTATTTTTAAAAACCTTATATTCAGAATATTGTCTTTAGATTAAAAATACAATCTTTTAAAATGTATACCAAATATTCTTGTAAACAACTTAAACCTCGAAATAAAGAAAACCTGTCTGGCATTATAAAAATATCTTGAATTAGAGATAGACAAGAAAACATTGAAATAATGCTTAACCAATCACAAAGTGACTATTCTGTAATAGATTAACCTCTAATTAGACAAAAATAAATAAAATTTATAAAAGAAAAATAAGCAGTGATTACTGATTTATCATTAGAGAAAGTAATATCAAACACAGCACAATAAAAAAACGAGGGAAAGCCCACAGCTGTACTAGTAAATAACAGGCCTGGCCAAATTAATACTAGAAGCTAGACACAATTCAGGGGTAAGAGTAACACCTAAACATCTATTGAAGAACACAACTATGAGCTGCAAAGAATAATGTTACATGGGCACTGGCTGAAAAATAACCAAGCTATTCTCAAATTAGCTCTTCATTAAAGACTGAGTTAGGACTCTTAAATGAGGATATTCTTTTCAAATTATTGGTAATTTTAATTGGTTCACTTAATATGCAAATAGTGCCAGGAGGTAAATCAATTGTATTTGAAGCTTTAATGTTTAGAGCAACCTGCTTTCTAAGGACACAGAGAAGCCCAGAAAAATGTCTTGCAAACATGGAGATAGAAGATGGAAATCTACATCTCAAAGAGTGGGTCTCAAAGGAAATCATTCCAGCAAGTATCTTCATGTAAAAATTCAAGAATTAGGACAAATAAATACCTGTGTAACTAAGTCTATTCATTGTCTTATGAGATCCCTGTGACACTGATGCAGCCCATTAGGATACACATATAGTGTCCCTGCCCCTTGGTTGAATGAATGTACAATTGGATCAAATCACATTCCAACAGCATTGAAAGGCTGACCTGCTGCAACAATAAATAAATAAATAAATTTCTTACTAGAATATTCTAAAGGCATTCAAGGACATAGCTTCTTACCAGATGGGGCTATAGAGACTTGTTTTCTGGTATGGCATGTCCATAAAACAATATAGACTACATTTACCTCCTTTGTTTATGTAACTCCCACTTCTCTTTGTGTCAAAACTTTCTTAGTAAGGATGTTCATATATAAGTCTCATAAAGGACTAGAAGGCCAGTGGAGTTGACTGGTACATGGGCTACCTGGGGCAGGTAGTTAAAACAAAAACAGTAGAAACAGAAAAGAAATATAAGTGCCCAATAAACACTGAAAACAAAGTGAAAATTATTTCTCTGTTATTTCTCCACATATATAATCTGAAGATTTACATGTATTATGTTGTCAGGGAGAATAATACAATCTATAATTCTTTTGGAATGGCCCTGTAGATGATTCAAGTGGTGAAATTCTTAGAGTTTAGGAGATTCCTCATCTTGGGTATTTGTTCTGCATATTCTGGAAATCTCCATCTTTTTTTCTCTTGAAGAGACAATTTTCCAGAAAGCGTAGCTAACCTTACAACACAGATATCACTGTGAGTTTTCTGGTGCACTTCCTCTTTCCCCAGGAGACAGAATTAACAAGTAGCTTTACTATGGTCTACAAGGAGCTTGGCAAAAATTTTGATTTACATGTAGGACAATAATTAATACTGGCTGTTTCCAAAGATAACATTCCCACTGAAAAATTTTATACACAGATTAGAAATAGATGAAATATATGCATAGACCTCCACACATTGGATTACAGAATAAGATCTTTGGATAGTAATTTTAGTAAAAAAACTAGAATCCAATATTTAAATATCCACCTTACCACCCATGTCCTAATTCTGCCATTGAAGGTGCCCCTCAATTACTTCCCTCCCCCCCCACACACACACACACAGAAGGGGAATGTCAAAAAACATTCCAGCTCTGACCCCAGATGAGGACTTGCCTGGATTGGTCTTCTCTAAACTGCTCTCTTTTACCCATAAATGCCTTCTGATAAATAGTCATAGGTCCTGGTGTGAAGGCTGAGCCAACATGCAAATGTGCTCTGGACATATTTGTGCCTAGAACCCTGGAAGGTTTGAATACACCATGAAAATATCTCTTTATCATGTGCATCTCCCTTTAAATGAGATGAATAATGCACCCTCTATGGAATGTGTGTGCCTGGTTACCAGACTTCTAAGTTCTATTTGGTTCTAATGCTAAAAAATTGAGGTTGATTTCAAAGCTTCATTACCTGGGCCACTTCCTATAATAAGACTATCACAAAGCATTTTTTGGAGTGCTGACTTTTTATCTTTTATATATTTAAACATATGCAAATGAATATGGCCTTTCAGTTTGTTGGAAAGTTGTCAATACATCTTGTAAATGTACTGGAAGGCCAGTAGAGTTGACTGATACATGGGCTACCTGGGGCAGGTAGCTAAAACAAAAACAGTAGAAACAGAAAAGAAATATTCAGTGCCAAATAAACACATTGCCTTTTGCCCACATTGGTGAGTACTTCCAGCAGGCTTGACAGGTGCCCTATAGTAGACTTGGATGTGGATGTCCACATTAGAGCCTGATTTTTCTCTAAGTGGTTTAATCTGGAGGCAGAATAAGAAGATTAGCACAGAAGAGACATCAGAGAGCACAGACGTGTGTAAAATTCAGCTGTCCCTGGGCTCTCTTGGTCACTAGTGAGACATTTTTTGAAAGAAATACCTATGGTGTCCACATGATGGCAGCTTTCCACAGAACAAGGCAAACCTGGGTAATCTTTCTGGCTCCCGCCACTCACCTGGATCCTGGGACCTGGGTTCTCACCTGCCTTCCTACAACAGTCAAAAAAGCCCTGCCAAAGGGTGCATCCTTAATTGCAGATGGACACTCTGTACTTTACAAAGAAAAAAAAAACAGCATTACTTACTTCTCACCTCTGCCTGCTTGTTTTGATATGATTCAAAAGAGAGCTCTGTATCTTGCTCCCCAAATATCAGGGGTGCAAAAAGTCATATAATACAGAGGAGACTTATTGTTAAAAGAGGGTCAAGGATTTCTTTCTTCAAGGAAAAAAAAACATTTGGCTTTCATTGTAAATCCAGGAAACTAATTCCAGATTTTTATAATTCTATATATATCTCCATGTATGTGCCATTAAATAAATATATAATCAAGCACCTTGCTCCTCTCTGCCCTAGTTAAACATGGGGGACCTTGAGATTATCTTCTCATTTGGATCCCTTCACCTGTATATCAATGCAGAAGGGGTGCAGTCCCTTCTTCTTCTCTTTTCAGGCCTGAATACCTTTGGCAGACTCCACATAGGGAGAGATTCAAAAAATTTTGAAACAAACCTAAAGATATTAAATCATCAGACTTTTATTCTATCAATTTTGTTTCATGTTCCTATTCCCTATTTTTAATTTATTTTAGTTGTTATTCTTAAGTTTAATGGCATAGAATCCATTTTGATAAAATTATACAAGCATAGAAACTCTTATTTATAATTCATAATTATTTTGAGCTGGGAATATAGTACATTGGTAAAGTGCTTGCCTCACATGTAAAGATCTGGTTCTATCCTCAGCACCAGAAAAATAAATAATGATATTTTGTCCAGTTAAAACAATAATTCATAATTATTCTAATTATTCATTCTAATGTCTTTCCTATTCCTATCTATTCTACCTTTCTTGAAGGTTTCTTTGGATAATCTACTGAACTTCTCCCATTTTCCTCTCTCGTTTATTGTGGTTGTGGTTTAGCCTCCACATATCAGCAAAAACATTCCACCTTTGTTTTTTTTTTTTTTTTCTTGTTTCACTCACAATGAGAGTCTCCATATCCATTTAATTACTGGGATATGTAATAGAGTCATTCTTCTTTATGGGTGAGTAGTATTTTATTGTTTATATATACAACAATTTCTCTATCCATTTATCAGTTGATGAGCATCTAGCTTTGTCCCATAGCTCAACTCTTGTGAATCGTTTTGCTATAAACATTGATGTGACTTTGTCACACTGTATTATGCTGATACCAAGTCATATATGTATGTATGTGTGTGTGTGTGTGTATATATATATATATATATATATATATATTCTCTTACAATATATAATACATATTTTTATATATATATAATATTGAAGAATGTGATAATTGGTTCAAAGTGGGGGGGCATTAAATACTAGATTTTTCTTTTTTTGAATCTCCACAATGCATTCCAGAGAGGATACACAAATTTGCAGTCTCACCACAATGTTTGAGTGTTTCTTTTTTTTCCCACATCCTCACCAAAATTTGCTTTTACTTATATTCCTGATAATTGGCATTATAATTGGAATGAAATGGTAGCTCAGTGTAGTTTTAATTTGCATTTCTCTAATTGCTAGAGGTGCTGCCTTTAGTGTTTTTGACTTTTGCTTCTTGGTAGCAGCATCTATGGCATTTTGGGAACCAGTTTTGCTTTATTTATGAAGTGTGGACAAGATTTCACTTGAAGGAATGACTCTGAAGCTTAATACACATGACCATGAGTCCATGGATGACTTTAACACTGTTGTCATGACCATGATTATGGAAAAAATAAATATAGGGTGAGAAGAGGGAAAACAAATAGGGAGCAAGAAAGAAATGAAACATATTGGGGACAAAAAATACACCTTCCTCAATTAAGTGTAAGTGAATCCAAACCAGGCCTGGACCTCAGATGTTTAGGAGAGGGATGGGCCATTTCTCCAAAGACAAGTTCCTTAGCTAAGCCAAGCTGAGACTGGTAGCAATGTGCCCAAGATGCTCCCAGCTATGGTGTGAAATGTATCTGTGGAAGTCACAACTTGAGGTAAGTATCCTCATGAATTTTCAAGGTTTAATTAATGCACACACCCCTTTTGGGCACATTGGTTCAAGAGCTGAGATTAATGCTGGCACAGACTCTTGGTAATGGCAGACATGACCCACACTCCCCTTGTATTTTCTAACCAGTAGAGGTAGCAGCCCCAACAAGGAAGCTCTAGTTTCATCCCAGTGTTAACAAGAAGCATGCTAAATATGGCTTTACATAGTGCTGATGAAGGAACTCCCTGTGGGATCCTGCTGAAAATAATGGGCAGCAAGAAGAGAGACAGAGAAACAGACACAGAGAACTGTGGTCATGGTACTTGACAGGTATTAGTGACCTTGAGTTCTCTTACAATACTGGAGAAGGAGCAAGACCTGTGAATAGTCATCCTGAATTGTAAACCCCCTGAGGTTAGGGTCAGGGCTCAACCCCCAAGCAACACTGACACATTCATTCTCATAGGAATGTCCATTCCAAGCCTTAAATTTTTAAAAACTTTTCTTAAAGACCACATGCACTCTGAAAAATACAGTGTCATTCTTCTTGATGTGGCACCTTCTATGAAGCAGGACAGGTTTAGTACCTGGATGAGCTTCCTAGCATAAATTCTTAAGGACAGCTGTACAGGGCATGCAGGCCAGAGTTGAGTATCCCAGGCCACTCTGAGGCACTGAGTGGAAACAGGGATTATACTTCAGTCATGTATTTCTATATTTGTATGCACTAGCAAGAAGTTCACTAGGACCACTATAGTTGTATATGCATCGAAACATTTTGCTCAAGAAATTCAGCATCAGCCAGCACAGTAGTAATCTCATCACACATGCAATTAACAATTTGTTTTTACATATGAACATTATCTGAAATAAGCCATCCATACTTTTAAACCATCATTCTTAGGTCTGCAGAAGAGCTTGTAGAATAGTTGCACCATAGATACCCAGCCATATTGCTATATTGGGTGATTGGGTTTCTTATAGTTTTTAGCCATTCTAAAAATAATCATAATAAACATCTTAGGCTAAATAATAAAACAAGATGTGAGTGTAGAGGAAGTATTCTTGATTAAGGAATGATTTCTTTCCTCTCCCTTCCCTTTTCACAGGACCACACTTTCTTGGAAGTATAGGCTTTGGGGATAATATCTGTCCTTAAATTGTTGGGACCTCAACTCCTAGACTCTTTGTGTCTCTCACCCATACTCTGGTATCTTTCTGGTGTAGCTGTACAGGTTTTGAACAGGTGGGATGCATTGACCTCATAAGGATGACCCTTACCAGCACTGAGAGAGGAGCCAGACTGAAACCCAGTTGTGAAACAGGGCTGAGCAGAAGGGAGCTGAGTGGCCAACTGTGAGAGAAAAGAGTTCAAGCCACAACGACTTCATATTGCTTTCTGAGACAGAGGAAATGTACTTTATGTGCAGCCTTCTGGTTTATGCAGTCACATGAAGCCTTCTCCATCCACAGGATGAAATGTCTTGGAGTCTTCAGGATGAGGTCAAGGTGTTGTGGGGCTCTCTATATCCTTTTGTTTTCCCAAGTTTTTTTTTTTTTAATTTCTATTTCTATAGGATCATTAGCTTCTAGGAGGTCACATGGTTCATCTCCTAGGTGAGAGAAAGTCATTATGACTACATGGCCGTTCCACACACTAGACAATTTTAGAATGAGATGTATGCACACTCTGTCCTTAGAGAAAGGAGATCAATGTCATTTGTGATAGAAATAATCTCAGTTGAATAAAAGAAAACTTTGTGCAAGGAATCAGGAAATATTGATCAAAAAATCTCTGTCCTAGCTGTTTGTGCAAGTTAGTTAGACCAGGTCCCTGAGGACTGACTTTTTTCTCTTCACGGTGACTGGTATTTGTTCTTACTCTCAAAGGCCCTTTTTTATTCTGGGTTTGGTGTCCTCTGTGCCTTCCCCCTGAAAATTGGTCTAAGTCAGACATTTGTGAAGCAGATAGGCAAAAGTGGGAAAAGATGTGCAAGGCCTAGCACTGCCTGGCTTCCTGGATACACAATGCAATCCTGTTGACTTCTTCCAATGGCACTTAAAGCAATAATCACACTAAAGGTAAAATGGGAGTTACAACATGATGCAGTGTTCACACAAAATAGTGCTGGAAGAAACCAAGGCCCCTGAATAAATTTATACACCTATAAAACTATGTGTTCAGAAACTAGGGGTGCAGTGGCCAGGATCTAGTGCCTGAGGAAAGGTGTGGAGACTTGGCCACATTTGGGGTAGGATAACCTGGAATCCTGGTTTAGAGGACCTGGTAATTCCTTTGACTTGCTCTTAGAGTGCAGAGGAAATTACAGGAATGGAAAACCGCATGTGGAGAAGAAGCATAGTGGTCATTTGTGTTCTTCTGTGACCTGGTAGCTCTAATTATTCAAATTGATTCAGAAGATGATATTAAATGGCAAACAGATGGCTAGCCTTTTATTAAATTCTTTCATAGAATTTTAAGGTAATTTTTATTTGAGGCAAGCATTACTCATTTGGGTTTAAAACTGCCAAAAACACTTAAGATTTTGAGGACATTTCTGTAAGTATACCAGGGAAGTTGACTTAAGAAAAATAAGTGAACAAAAAAACAATATGAATGCCAAAATTAGAAAGGTGATGTGGAAATATATATGTTTATCAACCACTAGAAGATATTAGTAGGCAGGAAACCCCCCAAACTCAGGAACAAACTTACCAATACAGAGTCTATGTGAAGTTCTATCAGAGGATATTTATGTTTCCTGCCTCCCCTCTTCGTCCTCTATGTCAATGATAATCTTCTTGTCCTTGATGAAGAGTAGCCTTGAGCTGGGAGGTCAACACTGATTCAAAACAGTCTGGATTTGTCTTCATATACAGGTCTACCACTTTCAAGGCCAATGGCTTTTGACAGGAAGTTTAAACTCACTGTGAGCGCTAGTCTCCTCACCGATAAAGTGGAGATGTTCTGAGCCCTGAGTGCTTGGACAGTGTCATGAACTAACGTAGATTCTCAGCTTTACGGTATAGACAATGGCTTTCCTGGATATCAGAAAGGAGTCTGATGTGTTATTTATCACCAGTATCTCTTTTCTCTTCTTCCAGAAGTAGCTTGTATTTTTTTTTCCCTGGGAATCCCCTTCTGCTTTCCACTCCATGTGGGGTGAGTCAGACAGGTTACCCAGACCAGGAATGCATAGCATGAAGCCCCCTGAACAAGAGACTCATAACCTGCAAAGTGGGTTTGAGCTGGTCTGAACATACTCTTCCAGAGGGCCACCAATAAAAATAGAAAGTGAGCATGAAAAGTTTATTGCCAACTATGACTACAGAGGAGGCCAGAAAATAAAATGGAAAGTGAGAGATGAAAAAACAATCATTCCTGAAGTCAGATGTGCCTCAGTCACAACTATCCACATATATTTTACATGTAAAAGAAAACAAATTTGGGGCCAGGTGCAATAGCACATGCCTGTAATCCGAGAGGCTCTGGAGGCTGAGAAAGGAGCATCCTGAGTTCAATGCCAGCCTCAGCAATCACAAGGTATTAAGCAACTCTGTCTCTAAATAAAATAAAAAATGTCGCTGGGATGTTGCTCAGTGGATAAACTAACTCTAAAAGTGTTGTTTTTTGATTGTTTGTTTGTTTTACTGTTATATATTTATAACCAATAATTTGTTCCTATTTTCAGGCACATTATTTTTTTTTACTAGTTCTGCAATGCATACTAAAAACCATATCAACTGAGATACATTTCTTGAGTGAGTAGAACAGGTAAAGCCAGGTTATGGATTCCAGTTTCTTGAGTGTCCCTTGAGCAGGGATAACTTCTGATTGGCTACATGTACTAGTGGTTTGAGTAGGCTGAACAGAATTTGTGGGTGGAGATCAGATTATTGCTTATTTCTAAACTAAGAGTGGTTTATTGAGCCAAGAATTTACCAGAGACCCTTATGCTGGAGATACAGGATGGAACTGATCCTCTGATGAAATTCTCCTGGTTGTCCAGTGTACAGGCTTACCATTTGTTTTGGTGAGTTTCTAGCATAAAACACCTCACATGCAAATCTTTATTTGAAAGTGATGAAAATGCACATGTATCTTTTGAAAACATCTCATATCTGGCCTCACATACTGTGGATGATAACCATTCTAACCTCATTGGTAATTTGGATGCAGAAGTGGGAAACAAAGTTCTTTGCTGCACAGGAACTGGGCTCAACCTTATCTGCTGGTGGTCCCAACCACTAGAGTATGAGGAAAAAGACAGTCACACCATGTAGCTTTATCTTAGCTGATCTTAGCTCTATCTTTTGGCTTTGCCTGAAAGAGCTGGAGACTACAACTTTGTAAATCTTGAAAGTGTAGCTGGAGCAAGCTTAATGTAGATCATGAGACCATTGTAAATGTTTAATGATACAAGGTTGGTGACTTCATATAAACTGAGAGAGTAAGAAGGCCCCCTTTCAAACTCTAATTCTTATATCTAAGTCAGAAAGATTTCAGACATTTCACTCAGAATAACAGGCATGAATTTATTGAATAGATAAACAAGGAAAAATGACACTCTCATGGTAGATAATGGGTCCTCTGAGAGGGGAGAAAGACAGTGTGTCTTTCATACAATCCACTTTTGTTGGTTATCCCAGAGAAGTTTCCAAAGAGTCCCACACAGGCCTACTACTTAACTTTGAACTGACTGCTGGATGGCATCCCACTGTCAAGTCCCCATTGCTATGATAACTTTTGGTCACCTTGGCCAATGCAACTGATTCTAATTGGATTCTTAACCATAAATTCTTGTGGATTTTAGAGCTAGGAAAAATATTTTTATCTCTCTGGGTTTCAGAATCTGGTATGTGGAAAGAGTCACAAAAGTTCCCTTCTTAGGGTAACATGGCTTCCTCTTATGGACATTTATTTTATACCTGACTTTCTCCTGAAGATAACAGTTTACTGATAAATGTGATCTACCAAGTCCATTTAAGGAAGGCAGGGTAGCAGGTTAATTTCTTCATGAAGAGAAAAGCATGTGGGGGTCAGCACAGTGACCCCCACTTTATAGAATTATTCTCTGAACCTCATGCTCTCACCACTCACATCTGTCCCCTATCATTTAGCAAGAAGTAGTTTATCCTAAATCATACTGTTGTTGATCCTATGTCCCAAAGATTGGGCCCCAGACAAACATAAGTTTTACCAGAGAACTGGATAGAAATGTGTGTTCTCAGATTGCAGCTCAACTTTATTATATGAGACTCAGAGTGGCTCACAAATCTTAATATTTGTGATCCATTCAGTTGCATGGTTGGGGCTTACACTCTGTGCCCTGATTTGGTCTCTCCTCCAAGAACAATTTTTTTCACCACTTTACAAAAAAAAAAAAAAAAAAAAAACGTTATTATGACCTCACTAACTTACACCTTAATGACCTGCACCCAAAATTTTCTAGTTCCAACCCTTGCTGACAGACCCTGAGATCCAAGGGGCTGGGTGCATGGATCTCCACTGCTGAGATGTTCATGGAATACTGTTGCAATGACCTCATTAAGACCTTCAACCACAACACCCACAGCTAAGAGTCAATCCCTGTAAACATTTTAAACTTTACTTCGCTTCCAGAGATTAAAGTGATACCTAATCTCTTGTTTAAAAATTGTAAAGGGGGCTGGATTTGTGACTCAGTGGAAGAGTGTTCTCATAGCATGCATGAGGCACTCGATTTGATCCTCAGCACCACATAAAAATAAATTTTTTTAAAAATTACATCCACCTCAAACTAAAAACAAAATAGTAAAAAAAAAATAAAAAATATTTAAAAAGATAAAAAATCTCTAAAGGCCATGTTACTGCACTCTAACCATGATAGGATGGACCATGGTTTTCTTAAATAAAGTTTCTGGATCATGATGTGCAGATCCCCACAGTTGCCCGATAAGACCACTAGATGGCAAGCGTTTTTTTTTTTTGTTTTTTTGTTTTTTGTTTTTTTTGCCAGTGGAGGCGCTCTGCAGGTGGCTGGGGGCTTCTCTTGGTTGTTCCCATCAGAGTCCCTGAAATGTCCCTATGCTGAGGCAGGTTTTACTGCAGATTCCAGGAAGTGATATGAAGCCAGGGTCTTTAAAAACAGTACTACTATAGTACTGTAGCAGGAAATTTATTTAAAATGGTGCAGGTCCTCCTCCTCATGCAGGAAAGGCTGACTATTTGCCCACAGCCTGAAGTCCTGATAGTGGCAGAGATATGGTCATAGGCCCTAATAATACCAATTTGGAAGAGAAAAGTAGAGACAATATTTTCTTCTCCTGAAAGGTATACTCTGTTTTATGAACACCCAGAACATATGGCCTGCCTTTTTTTTGATGCTTTAAAGTTTTTATAAGGAAGGTAACTGAGAAGGTGGGAAGATATCTCGAATTTGAATCTAAGCCTAGCTCTACTCCAGACTATTGTGGACACTATCTGCTAATGTACCTCTTCTGCAACCCACATTTACAACAATGCTGGAAGAGACTGTATGCAACAGGAACAGTGCCTGCACAATTCCCACATTCCAGGTGCAGAGCCCTTCCTTTCCTCCCACCTCTGAAAGCCTTTTGTGTTCCCCAGCACTAAGATGGGGAAGGCCTAACAGAAAGCAGGGGCTTCGGTGCCTCCCTATGACCAAGTCTAAGTGGTACAGGTCACAGATGCAGTTGTTCTGGCCCTTTTGAAGAGATTTATAGATTTGCCTTTGTCGTAAGAGTCCTTAGGGTTTGTTTTAATCATATATAGGAGATGCACATGAACACATGCACTGTCACAGAGAGCTACAGCTTTCTATGAGCAGTAGTGAAGAGCCATTTGGGAAGCTCCAGGGTTGGTCAGGAAATAGGGGTGTGGGAGGTGATGTAGAACATGTAAAAGAGACTTTCTTCTATTTGCACAGGAAGAAAAGATGATACAGCATAAGTGGATTTAGGGTTATTATTTTATTATATTTTCAGTGAGCTTTAGGGGGCATGAGCCATCTCTGTTATTCTGGTAACTGGACATGCCATTATTATATCACACAAAGACTGACTTTGGATGCTGGGAACAAAATTAGAAGGATATTGGTAGTATGATAATTATATTACTTAATTTTGACATGAACAACTTGGGAAAATGGCTGACTGTCTGTAAAAACTAGCTCTCTCCAGAAGGTCATGACTGGGTGAAATGATGCATGCCTGGGTGAGGTGGTCCATGCCTATAAATCAAGTGATTCAAGGGACTGAAGCTGGTGGATTATAATTTCAAGGTCAGCCTGAACAATTTAGTGAGATCTGGCTCACAGTAAAATTCAAAAACACATCTAGGGATCTTCTTCAGGTATAGTAGAACAGCTGTAAAATGCCTTTGAGTTAAATCCACAGTAACTTCATCTGCCCCCAAAATACACACACATACACAGTTTAAGAATTTATCCCCTTGATGGTAAGCAAAGCTCCATTGTCAAAGAAGAGAGTCATAACTGTAAAAGGCCTTGGTAACACAAGTACTTTGTATTTCCAGAAAAAAAAAAAGAAAATGACTCTGTAGGTTCTTCTTGAGGCTTGCTCTCTGCTCCCTCAGGCAAGGAACGCTGTTTGTGATCATTTTTTAATGGACCCTATGAAGCCTTGTGAGTGACTGCAGAGCAACAGGACTCTTTGTTTTAATAGAGTGTCTTCCAGTGAGCCATGAATCTTGGCCAGCAGAGCAGAGAATTCTGATGCCTTTCAACAATCTCTCCTCTGTCCTTTTATCCTCAATTTGACACCAGGGGATAACTGCCTGGCACAAACTCAGGATGTATGGGACAAGGAAAGACTACTCAGATACAGAGAAGATGGCAGTGAAAAGGCTTTGTATCTCCCTGTAGCTTTTTTTCTCTCAGATGGCATCTTGGAAAGGGAAAGTGAAACACTGCACAGAAAATTCTGGAATGTGCAGGATTAGAAGTCAAAGGTTTTTCTTGGAGATGGCAAGATAATGTCCCAGGTCACCAGCTCCAGCATGGGGTTGCAGATTCTGATGGCCTGAATATTAATTTGTGTGTGTGTGTGCGCGCGCGTACATGCACAAAAATGCAGGTGAAGTCCTCAATGACTCACTATTCATTCTTGGAAAAGAAGAGGTGGAAAGACTGCTTACTCAATGGGGTTTCTGCTAAGGAAGAATCTTGCATGTTTTTCAAGTAGGGGCATCTGGCTTGATAGTGACAAGTGACCCAAGACTGGTAAGTTTGGGAAGACTGGTAGAACTCTTTGACAGAGAGTTAGTAGCACCACAATCAGGCCCAAATTAATAATTCTCCTGCCTGAAGGCTTTAGGTTTCTTACAATAATATGTTGTGTGTCTCCTTCTGCTCCTTCTCTTGTTTCTTTCCTCCCTTCCTCACTACTGGGAGACAATCATTGTGCTTAAAGCACTGGGAGAAAAAATAAATTAGAAAAATACCAGGTTTTTTTTTCAGCATGTATGATCCACCCTGAGCCTCAGCATGGTAAAACTTAGAGACCAAAGGCTTGTTTTTGGTAAGAGGCTTGCCCATCATGATGATGTTTAGTAATCCTATTCACTACTTGAAAATAAAACTGTCTCTAGAATGCCCAATGTCCACTGTGTGTAACCACTGCCAGTATGAGTTCTCTGGTGTTGAATAAGGCATAATCTTTTCTTAAAAGCTTTGCCACCTTTTTTACATTTGTATGGGTTTTCTCCAGTATGAATTCCCTGGTGTTGAGTAAGGCATGATTTTTGAGTCTGAATTACTGAAACTTCCAGGGGTTAAGTGCACACCTGTTGTGAGAGAGTAATTGAACAGAGGCTACCGAATGAATCCCTCCACCAACAGAGGCATCATCTTAATATTGTGGGATTATTATGGAGGTACTTCTGTGACAGTAAAAGTTAGTGGAGGTATCTGTGCTTTACAGCACTATGGTGATCACTTAGTAACTATAGCTAGTATAATTTTTTTAAAAAAAATTTAAATAATGCAATTGTTCAGACTTATGTACAGCATAAACTGAGTCTGATGACCACAAAACCTGAGCCTCTTTGTCTTTTTTTTTTTTTTTTTTTTTGTACTAGGGATCAATCCAAAGTGCATGCTACCACTAAGACACATCCCCAAATCTTTTTATTTAGAGTTAGAATCTTCCTAAGTTGCTTAGATTCATGTGAAATTGCTGAGGCTGGTTTTGAAACTGTGATTCTCCTTCCTTGAACTCCCCTGCTGCTTGGATGAAAAGTGTGTACCACTGTGCCCAGCTGAAGTTTGAGTCTTCCAGAATCCTGAAAGAACCTGAAGTACTGCAGTAGAAGAGATTTCCTCATACTTTATTAACTGTTAAAAACAACATTCACATGGTAAAGCAACTTGAAGAGCCGAGGATGGGTCCAGGGAAAGATGTAACTTTCTGAGCTTTCACAGTGTGGCTTGGGACAGACATGCCTTTTTCTGGGTGACACAACTGTATCCTTGTATGTAAGTGCTACTGGAAGGACGGACACATCAGTTCAAATGCTTTTCATTGACACCATTTTTTAACCATTCTTATTTTTTTAAAAAACTGTAACAAAATTGTTTTAAAAATGTGCAGGGCTGTGGTTTTCTATTAAGAGAAAAAAAAAGCAACTATGTTTCATCAGGTACTGTCCCAGTGTTCTCTAAAACAGATGTCATATGTATGCAAATAGAACCACACTTTGATACAAAGACACACAGTGCTTCCTCTGGTCTGTCTAGTAAACGGTATAGTATGTTTAGGGGTGGGAAAAGGTAGTATGCTTCTTTCTCATTTGTGCAGACCCTCTGAAGGCTCAGGGGCTCAAAGTCTGAATGGAGGCCTAGGACCCTCAGGGGTCATGTACAGGCCTCTTGATGTCTATTTAGTGTGAGCATTTATACCCATGACATGTGTGGATTTAACCACAACATGTGTTGCATTTTGCTGTTCTATATCTTTGTTTCTCAGCCACTAGGTTTCAAACTTTTGAACTCTGCATTTGATGTAGAAAGCTAAGATGTATCATGCAGGACATTTTAAAAGCCAGAATCTGATGACTGAAGTGTGACAAAACCATCTTTTGAATGCTTTTTATGGACATGAAATCCTGAGTAAAATTTTTTAATTAACTACAAAGCAAAAGACATGGATTTCTGGGTTCAGGGATGCATGCCTTGCATCCAAGTAGTGCAGGAGGCTGAGGCAGGAGAACCACAAGTTCAAATCCAGTCTTAGTAGTAAAAGTGATACCCTAAGCAACTCAGTGAAATTGTGTCTCTAAATAAATACAAAATAGGGCTGGGATGTGGCTTAGTGGATGAGTGCACCTGAATTTAATCCTCAGTATACACCCAAAATAAAATAAAATAAATAAATAAGACATTGACATAGGACGATTCTGTCCAGCTGAGATTATGGGAAAACTATTGATGTGATCATAGACTTCAGGCATAAGATAATTTTATTAATGTGTTGGTTTGGTACAATTAGGCCTTTAAATCCAAATATTGCTTTTGAAAAAAAGAAAGATGATTTGAATTCAATCAATACAGAGAAACTGAGAAAATGACAATTTAACCTAGAGAGGTCCACAGAAGAAGCCGGAGCATCCAATCATGCTTCCTGCCCACTTCCATTGGCTAATGAATAATCGCCAGTTGGGCAAGGGTTGGAATTTTATGAAGTCAGTGCTGCGGAGCTATCTCTGTGCAATTGTAATTGTTCTTCCCAGTATGAAGTTTCTGGTGACCAATGAGGTTTGATCTTACAGGAAAAAAGGATGAAATGACTCTTACAGTCTATGGATTTGTGAGAATTGTTGCAAGTATGAATGAACTGTTTCTTGTTAACACTTGAAGCATACTTAAAATTTGCCACATTCTTAACATTTACATGGTTCTTATCCAGTATAAATATTTGGTGAACAACAATACTTTTCCTAATAGAATAGCTTTGCAACATTCTTTGCATTTGCATGTTTTCTCCCCAGTATGAATTCTTTGGTGTTGAGAAATGTGTGATCTTTGATAAAGAGCTTTGCCACATTCTTTAAACTTGTATGGCTTTTTCCTAATATTAATTCTCTGGTGTCAAATAAGTTATATTTGATTACTCTTTCCCACAATCTCAAATTTGTATGGCTTTTCGCTCATAAGAAGTCTCTGATGTTGACTAAGAAGTGACTTTCAATTAGAAGCTTTGCTACACTATAGATATTTGTATGATTTCTCCCTAGTATCAGTTCTCTGGTGTTGAGTATATGGCATGATTTTTGATTAAAAGCTTTACCACATTCTGTACATTTGTATGGCATTTTTCCACTATGAAGCCTCTGGTGTCGAGTAAGGTGTGATTTTTTGATTAAAAGCTTTGTCACCTTTTTTCACATTTTTATGGCCTTTCTCCAGTATTAACTCTCTGGTGTCTAGTAAGTTTTGATTTTTGATTAAAAGCGTTGCCACATTTTTTACATTTGTATGGCTTTTCTCCAGTATGAACTCTCTGGTATTCAGTCAGGTGTGATTTTCGATTAAAAGCTTTTTCACATTCTTTACATTTGTATGGCTTTTCTCCAGTATGAATTCTCTGGTGTTCAGTAAGGCATGATTTTTGATTAAAAGTTTTGCCACATTCTTCACAATTGTATGGTTTTTCTCTAGTATGAATTCTATGGTGTTGAATAAGGCATGATTTTTTATTAAAAGCTTTGCCACATTCTTCACATTTGTATGGCTTTTCTCCAGTGTGAATTCTCTGGTGTTGAGTAAAGCATGATTTTTGATTAAAAGCTTTGCCACATTCTTCACATTTGTATGGCTTTTCTCCAGTATGAATTCTGTGGTGTAGAGTAAGGTTTGATTTTTGATTAAAAGCTTTGCCACATTCTTTACATTTGTATGGCTTTTCTCCAGTATGAATTCTCTGGTGTCGAATAAGGTATGATTTTTTATTAAAAGCTTTGCCACATTCTTCACATTTGTATGCCATTCTTCCAGTATGAACTCTCTGGTGTCGAGTAAGTTTTGATTTTTTATTAAAAGCATTGCCACATTCTTCACATTTGTATGGCATTTCTTCAGTATGAACTCTCTGGTGTCGAGTAAGTTTTGATTTTTGATTAAAAGCGTTGCCACATTTTTTACATTTGTATGGCTTTTCTCCAGTATGAACTCTCTGGTGTTCAGTCAGGGGTGATTTTTGATTAAAAGCTTTGCCACATTCTTTACATTTGTATGGCTTTTCTCCAGTATGAATTCTCTGGTGTTCAGTAAGGCATGATTTTTTATTAAAAGCTTTGCCACATTCTTCACATTTGTATGGCTTTTCTCCAGTATGAATTCTCTGGTGTTGAGTAAGGTTTGAACTTATATTAAAAGCTTTGCCACATTCTTCACATTTGTATGGCTTTTCTCCAGTATGAATTCTCTGGTGTTGAGTAAGGCATGATTTTTGATTAAAAGCTTTGCCACATTCTTCACATTTGTATGGCTTTTCTCCATTATGAATTCTCTGGTGTTGAGTAAGGTTTGATTTTTGATTAAAAGCTTTGCCACATTCTTTACATTTGTATGGCTTTTCTCCAGTATGAATTTTCTGGTGTCGAATAAGGTATGATTTTTTATTAAAAGCTTTGCCACATTCTTCACATTTGTATGGCATTTCTCCAGTATGAACTCTCTGGTGTCGAGTAAGTTTTGATTTTTGATTAAAAGCATTGCCACATTTTTTACATTTGTATGGCTTTTCTCCAGTATGAACTCTCTGGTGTTCAGTCAGGGGTGATTTTTGATTAAAAGCTTTGCCACATTCTTCACATTTGTATGGCTTTTCTCCAGTATGAATTCTCTGGTGTTCAGTCAGGGGTGATATTTGATTAAAAGCTTTGCCACATTCTTCACATTTGTATGGCTTTTCTCCAGTATGAATTCTCTGGTGTTCAGTCAGGGGTGATATTTGATTAAAAGCTTTGCCACATTCTTCACATTTGTATGGCTTTTCTCCAGTATAAATTTTCTGGTGTTCAGGAAGGTGTGATTTTTTATTAAAAGCTTTGACACTTTCTTTACATTTCCAGATTTTCTCTCCAGTATGATTACTATAGTGTTTAAAGAGGTTTGAGCAACACTTAAATACATTTTCACATTTCTTCAATTTATAAGGTATATCTCCATTGCAAAGCCTATTGTTTTTAGTAACACATAGAATTTGAGTAAAATATTTTTTCCATTGTTTACTTATGGAGGATTTATCACTGCTCTGAAAAAGAATTGAGGAATTTTTAAATGCTTTTACAAATTTTTTTAACTTGTAGAGCTTCCCACCAATATTAATTCTCTGGGGTTCAGAAATTCTTGTAGTTTTATTAAAAATGATTTCACATACCTTATAGCTGTAATTTGTCTCTTGAGTATAAAAGCTTGGATAAATAAATTTTGGGTATGGATTAAAAACTTTTACACTTTTCTCATTGAAAAGCTCTTTTAAACAATGGCATGGGTGATTTCTAGGATTTAAAAAAAAAGAAAATTTTAATGACTTTCACAGAATTTGCATTGTTTTACACCAAATCTAGTATGCTGCGAATTACCTAGGGTAGAGACTGTCTACAGGTCCTAAAAGATTTATCATAAATATAGGTCTCTCTGAGTATCACTGAGGGTGTTTTTTAAAATTCTTTCTACTTTTAAATTAAGCAATATTAGGTAAGTACAAATACTCCCACATTCGTTATAATTCCATGCATTGCCACAAGGAGAAACTGTTCATTTCATTATTTTTGTAAAGTAACAGTCAGAGACACTACTAAAACTCAGAAATTTCGTCTTCTTTTTCTTCTATCTTGTCTAAGTGTATATTTACTCAATGGTGAATTTTAAATTATTCCAGTGACTAACTAAAGCATGAAATAGACTCCATTGCAAATTTTTCATTTTTTAGAGGAACGGTATAATTACAAATGCTGTTCAAATATACTTAGATGCACACACAGGTCCTCAAATGTGACTGCCATATGTGTTCTTGTCTCTCTCCAGCTTAGCCAATGCCCCACATGCCAACAGTTCCACCTTTCCTCCAACACAATATTGTCTAGTTTTAATTTGTGGGGAATCCTGCAGGCACTGGGACATATTATTGCCCTGATGTGCCAGAGCATTCTTCATTAAGCCAAAGAGAAAACTTCATCTGAGCTGGGCTGCTCAACTTTCCAGCAAAAATATCTATCACTGAGGGTGTTTTTAAAATTCTTTCTATGTAACTAGCTCACTGAAATAAGTTAGAGAATACTTTTGATTTGTTGAAAACATATTCCTTGAGATGCACAGATAACTATTCCTAGGGCCTCAGAAAAATCTAATGGCAACAGGATTAATTCATTAGGGACATGTATAGGATCCAGGAAGTCTCTGTTTCTCACACTTGGAAAGTTTTTCTTATTCCACCCAAAAACACAAAAATGCATAGATATTTTGGGATATTCACTTGGAGTCTGGTCAAAATCCCTGTTGATATGAAAGATGAAGCAGTGCATATCAGATGGAGGTGCTGAAAGATATCTATAAACTGTGCATGAAATTAAAAAAAAAAAAGCATGGAAGCCTTTAGGGAAAAAAATCTGGTATCTGGGAACTCACAGTTGAAATCCAGCTGGTTTGAGACTGGCCAGTACATGTTATATACTACCTAGTTTTGTCTAAATTAATCATGGCACTGGAGATGGTATCATCCATTGGAGCCATATAGCCACTTAGCATCACAGAGATGGGTGAGACATGTCAGAATGCCAATCAACCTGTCTCAAGAAAGACTCTTCCTGTTGAAATCTTATTCCTACTTTGATACAAAATCCCTTAAATAAAGAACTGGAAAAATTATCTAGCAGAACTTATGTGGTCTAGAGAATCTATAAGATGTTTTACCTGTTTTAACATAAGTTCTTGCCTGGTCTTATATTTCTTTACTAATTATTTCAGATATTTTTTTTTTTCAGATGGCTCATCACCTTCCAAAAAATAAATTACTCAGGTGGAATGCTTGATGACCCATGACATGGAATAATTATGCTAACTTAAGAGCCATAAATACATTGGTAACTACACAAAGACTGCTTCAGTTTGAATTAAAGTTATAAATAAATATTTACAAGCACCTTTGACTCAAACTGTCAAGTTTCAGGGAGAAGGTTCTACAAAAGTGGACTTCTACAAGGGTAGACAGAATCATGACAAAGACATTATAGATCTTTTTTTTTTTTTTTTCTTACAGAGGAGAAGTTTAATGGTAAGCCATTCCTCATTCAAAGGTTGTCTTAAATCACCACTGTGGCCGCTTTACTTTTCTCAAAGGGTTATACAATTATTAGCTTAAGCCCTTCATTGTTCTTCATTTGCCCCACACCATCCCTACTACTTCTATCTCAGGCTTGTTTTATACACCCTAGCAAGATCCCAGAAAAGTGTCAGAAGCCTTTCACAATTCTCACAAGACCCTCAATGTCTGCTTTTGAGGTGTGATTCCTGCAAGCCATTGGGGCTGTGAGTGTGATTCCTGCAAGCCATTTGGGCTGTGGGCTTTCTGGGAGACTGTGTGTGCTAAAAGTTCCTGGGACTTTCCTGTGTTTGGATTGTCATACATGACAGATGAGCTGTATGCTTATTTGATGTGTTTTAGAAAGATTCAACTGCTTCTCTTCTTTTTTTTTTTGCTTAATTATTATTGCATTTAAAAGCAATACCTACCAGACTTTTACTGTAAGCACATTTAATTACTGAATTGTTCTTTTCAACAGAAATGTCTTACTAAGGCTTGTTTCTGCATATCCTTAATCTGCATGTATTTCTTTTAAGTAGAAATAGTATGCATGTGTTTAAATTAGACAATTTGTCTATATTGTGTAGAAAATCTCTTTTTATTACTTTATTAAAAAGACAGATTAGAATGCTGCAACTTTAAATTAATGATCTGTACACTTTTCTCTAACCTGCGCTTATGTAGAGATTATTAAAAGTTCTAAAAACATAACTAACTATAAGCATTTTATAACTTTTTGAGTTTTTTTTTTTTTCATTAAAATGCCTATTTCTATTCTAATCCTATTTCTAAAGCTGAGCAAACTGGTTGAGTCTTTATTATCCTAAAGGTATTTTTAAGATACAGCTTCATAATGCCCTGTAAACATTTTGTAAATGTAATTTGATACATGTTTTTGCAATTTAAAATATTGTGTATTGCAAGTGGTTTTACAAAAAATACTGAGTAGTAAAAATTTTACAATTACAATAGTGTAATTTAAAGTTTTAATGGAAGAAAAACTGAATGGCACTAGATGAGCAGTCAGTCTTCTGAGATTTTTGTAATAATATAACCTGATGAACTTGTAATTTTTTGAATAAATAATTTTCATGTTTTTTTTTCCATTCATTAAGACAAATTCTGAACTTCCCTCTCTTTCAATTTCAATTTCTTGTTTAAAACCAAGTATTAACTGTCCTGCTTTCCATACCTTTGCTTTTTCAAGTTTTGCAAAAAATATTGTATTTCTTGCTCTCCTGAAAATTCTTGGTTTTGATTAGAAGACATACCTAAAAAAATAATAAGAAGTTATTTCACTTAATATGGTGAATAACTCTGGAATTATATAAAACTTTATCAAAGTGGGGGGGAATAGCCACAGAACAGTATGATTCAAGGTGATTATTACTCAAGAAATACATAGAATTTACTACAACATGATGACTAAAGCTTTGAGAATTTTGAAAATTATCTTAAGAAATTATAGCACCACAGATGAGGACAAAATGCAAACTGACTAATATTACTACAACAATGTCAAATCATAGCCCTTCACTTCAACATATTCAGAATCCACCTGTGACTCAAATGTTTCAGGAAATGAATATCTCTTATTTGTTTATTTATATTTTTATCTTTGGGGGGATTATTTCATAAGAGAACCCAGGGGTATTCTATCACCAAACTAGATCCATAGGCATTTCTATATTTCTATATCTATATCTATATACTTTTTTTGAAGACAGTTTATGAAAAAGATGCTGAAATTTATTTTAAACTGGCATTCCACTGTCTCAGCTTTCCAGTTATATGGAATTAAATTTATATATCATTGCACATCACCTTTTTTTGTTTACTTTTTAACTTCCAAATATTTTCCAAAATGACTATAATGATCTAATTGAACAGATTTTGAATAGAAATATCCCAATGAAAATAATAGCTCACACAATAAAAAGTACAATCAACTCAAGCAAACAATGTAATACTAGTAATTGAGAGTTCAAAAATTGATGTTGTTAATTATCTAAGTAATGCCAGAAAACCACCTGAAATGTATTTAATAAACTAAATATCAATGTAGAAAATTGAAAAAAAATTAGAAAAAAATAGCACTTTTGGCTTCAAATCCCAAGGTTATTTCATTGGAGACCAAGTGGTGACCAAAGATTACATAGAGACATCAATATTTTTTTGATGAAATATGTCACATTTTGTTATTTTCTTGTTAACTATAAGAATTATTTTTAATGTTACCCTCATTAGGAAAAAAAGAAAGAGAAAATATCCTATAAGAGTCTACAAAATTATTTTCTAAAACATTTTTTTTCTAGACAAAAACACTAAAATACTTTGAAACCATTTTCATTCTCTACATTGTAATCACTACTTAGAAAAGATAAGTTACACCTAAAAAGAAAAAAATCTTTAACATTTTCTTTTCTACATAAACAAATGCCCAATCTTTTTACTAAAAACAAGAAACAAACTTTTTAACACAGAATAGAAACTACCATAAGATACTCTATAAAGTTAAAAAAATAAATATTGGTTTTGAATTAAAAATTCTGAATGAAATTTAGGCTCACCAATAAAGAGTAGGTTTTTACAGTTCTCTAACATCACATTTCCATATAAAGTCTGCTGAGAGGGGTCCAGGAATTTCCATTCCTCTTCTGAAAATTCAATGACCACATCTCTTAATGTCAGTGGTTCCTGAAATAAAAAGGAAAAAATACATATTACATAAACCATATGATTGATGACATAGTACTTAATTTCTACAAATATTAATGAGAGTTAAAAGAGGTGGCTTTCACATATGGTAGTGATGTCAAACATTCAATAAGATACTTTTTTGTGGTGCCCAGGACTGAACCCAAGTCCTTATGCATGAAAGACAAGCACTCTACCAACTGAGCTATATCCCCAGCCCCAATAATTCATTATAAGCAGTAAAACTGTTGGATCATTTTGTTATAATAAAACCCAGGGAGTAGCACATGTGAAGCAAAACACTGAAGCAAAAAAAGTGGGAAAAAATCCAACATAATTCCAAACGATAAATAATAGTTGCAATTAGTTATTGAATATTCAAAAGAAGCACAACCAAGCAAAGCAATGATACTTATGATATGCACAACAAAATTATAAGTAATAACAATACTCAAATGATGGTGGTTACCTTAGTGTGTAGAAGACATAAGAGATCGCTAAAGACACACCAAAACTTTCAACAGTCCACATAATTATTTGAATGTTTATCTCCAAAGTTGTCTATCTTCTCATTATTTAAATATACCATAAATCTATACTGTATTTAAAAAATTACTTTTAAAACATCACAACTCACTTCTGAAACAAAAGAATAAAATTTTTAACTGTCAAACTATTACAAAACATTTAGGTACTTGGGTCAACTTGAATCACATGGCACAAAGTTATAACAAAAAATAAAAATAAAAAAAGCAAATTAAGTGAATAGACTATTAATCTCTCAGTTCATAAGGAAACTGACATATCAGGTTTAACATTCCCATATTTGTAAAACCACTCTCACTGTGAAACTGTATCCTCACTTGGCTCATTTCAAAGTAGAAATTGATAGAATACTAAGCAGTTAAGAAAAAAATTCTGAAAGACTCCTGCACCCTAAGTGCCTCTCTGACAGCTTGGAAATACTCCTTTTACCAGGGTCTCAGTTATCACTAGTGAACAAACACATACATGAAATTAGTATAACATTCTGATCTGTGATGTCTTTCTTCTGATTCATTATTATTTTTTTTTTTTAATTTAGAGATTTAATCCAGGGGCACTCTACCCCTGAAATGAATTTCAAGAAGTTTTGATTTTTTTATTGTAATAAATGGGCTTACAATGTTGCTTAGGGTCTCTGAATTACTGAGTCTTGAATCATATTTACTTTCTTCCAACCTCATTTTTCCACATCACATTTTCCACATCACATTTTTCCACATCACAAAGATTACAGGTTTGTGCCACCATTCCTGACTCTGCAACCACCTTTGATACCAAATGTGCAAACTTGCATAACAACCAATATTTCAACAACTAGTAGTGTAATAATTCAGTTCTGATATCATTCAGTACAGATCTCACAAGTTTGGTATTCACTACTATTAAATTTTACTGAGGTGACTGGTTTAAGCCTCAGAATAGAACAATATTTATATTTATAATTAATTTCCTATAAATTAGGGGTCTCTACATTTACTCACTCAAGTTACTTATACTGATAAAAAAGAACACACTTATGTATACCAGCTTGTTATAAATTATATAAATCTGGAAGCTGATAATTGAAACCTTGCATAGAATATAAAAAAATGTCAGAGGAAAATGGGACACTATATAGGCCATTTTAGGAAATAAGTGGTTGAAGATATTACCTCCAATTTTTATGTTCTGCCATAGAAGAGCCCCTTTCCCAATATGAATTAGAAGATCCTCACTATTTTAAATATGCTGATTCAGATACTCATTTTGAATATTCCCATTGTTTTACATAAAATAATATTTAATTTAACACTTTTACATTCAGGGGTAAGAACAAAATATTTGTTAAAAAAAAAAAAAAAAAAAAAACGGTCGCTATTCTCTAGATAATTTCCTTTATATGAAACCCTTAGAATACTGAGCAATCTCATGGCAGCCCAAACCAACATACACACAATTTTCGTAAAACTCCTAAGTATTCATTGGCTTCAGGGTAAACCATACTTCATTTGGAATTTTGATTAATATATATATATATATATATATATATATATATATATATGTACAGGGGTATTCTACAACTAAGATATATTCTAGGTCTTTTATTTATTTATTTTATTTTTTTGAGACAGTTTCTCAATAAGTTGCTACACTATGTTTCAGCTTTGATCTTTCTTCCTCAATCTCCAGGTTGTTGTAATTACTGGCATGTCATAATATGCCCAGAAAGATATGAATGTTCTAACCTCCTTTGGTCCATTTTTATTTCACCTTATTTATTTGCTATTTCTTCTAAAAAGAAACCCTTGACAGCCTAAGATTTTGGATGCATCCATATCTTATGTTTGATGAATTTGAAGTATTGCAAAATAGATTTAGAAAAACAAAAGCTGCTTATTACCTATCTCTGAATTTTTTTCCAATCTGACATTCTAGAAATAGCTCCACAGCAATGAAAATTATAGCCACAGATACACCTAAAATCTAACTTAACCTTCAGTGATGTTCTTTTTCAGGCTCAAAAAATTACCTTAGTTTGAATACAATTTTATTTGAAATTTGCCTCTATCTTTTCTCTTTGGCAACTTTTCTTAATCTTTCAAATATTCATGATAAATTGCATTTTATAGGTAATAAAAATATTAGACTAAGTGAGACATGCTCAATCCACCATCCTATTTACTTAAATATTTAGTTACCACCCCAAACTTGAAGCATTACATTATGTCTTCCAATAAGCATATAGTGAGTTTTTTCTTGAAGACATTTGCATAAACACACTAGGATTTTTTTTTTTTTTTCTAAATCCTTGCTGCAGCTTATTCTCCTTTCAAATTCTGGTACCTCATAATGAATCTTCCCTACATGAGTAAGAAAAAGGAGGACAAAAATCATATTTGCCTTTCTCTTTTCAGTTACAGAATCAATAGATCTGAGCAGTAATGTGTTTCAGGGGAGCTGAACCTAATATTTGGGAAAGATAATATTAATATTCCAATTATCTGAACTATTTAGATGAAATCTATAAAGAATATTCCTGTAAACTCTAGAGTATCTAGAGTATCCAGCTAGTCCAACAAATTGTTCCATTCCCTGATGACAAGCTGCTGTGTAGGAAGAGAGGATTACACACAGGTTGGCACTCTCTAGGTAATTCAACAAACACGGAACCTATGGACACCTTGGGTCAGCTTCATGTAATTTTTACCCCATAGCCACTCAAAGGCATGGCAGATACTGAAGAGACATCACACTCTAAACTTTCTTAAGGGGCACCTAAACTTGCTGTCTATGCTTATGAAAGACAAATAAACAAAAGATCAAAGATTTTTTTTATTTTAATATCAAGGATTAAACTCAGCAGTGCCTACACACTGAGCAACATTCACCTCCCCTTTATATTTTTTATTCTCAATATATTAATTCTCTCACATCAGCCTATTAAAATGCTGAGGTTATGAACTTGCATCTTCACACCTGACATTAGGTACAAATAATTTTTAAAGAGTTTCATGTTATAACAACATGTTCCTCTCATGTAAAAGTACAACCACACAAATGCACACACACACTCACTTTTTAAAATTCCACACAAAACTAAGAAGAAAAAAATGAATTAAAACTCCGTGTAATTTGAAATATTCCAGGGAACAATACTTCATAATATATAGCAGAGAAAATATGGCATTTAGAAAATCATGCTTGCCTACATTGGAAGATGAACTTAAAAAAGTGGGTGCCCCCTGATAAGGAAAGAGAAACTGAAAACTCCTTGGACCACAACTCCTCTCAAATATGAATTATTTATATGAGTCAAAATTCTCATGTCCTGATCCTGTATTTAACAACCACTCTTAAGGGGTGTAGGTAGAAAGTACAGAGCTGGTTTCAGGACAGACACAGGTCACCATTCAGAAGACGAAAAGTAAAATCCTGACTGTCAATCCCATTCTTAGGGACAGATGTGGCAGTATATTGAGCTCTATCAAATTTAGATTAGGGTGAAAAGATTACAAAGGTGACCTTAGGAAAGTGCAGGTTCTCACAATTACTTATGAATACTTTTACTCAGCCCATTTGTTTTTATTTTATAATGCCCAGCACTGAAGACTTCTTATTTTTAAATACTCTAGACCCTGAAAGTCAGAAGGAAAGGGCCCATTACAGAGCCACCCAGGCATCCAAAAACCTAGAGATGGATCAAGAGATTTGCCAGAGACAGAGATGAATTGTTTCCCAGATTTTGAAGCCTTAACTCTTTTCTTTGGTTTTTCCTCTGATTCAATAATTATCACCTCAATCATTTTTATTTTATAATTTTGTACCTGAATAGAAAAATACCATGCTTAGACCCCTGTGCCTGAGAGTGTAAGGTGAGTAATTTCAATTCAGGCTGTAGGACCCCAAAATAACAAAACATTAATTATATTCCTTCTCAGACAGAGCTTTCTATGTGCAAGAATACCTGGCCATAAAAGGGGACATAAGTATTTAATGTTAAATATAATTTTATATCAATTATCAATGACAGTAATACCAATGACAGATTCACAAATGCAAATAATAGAGTGAGAATTACTTTACATTTTTGGATTTCATAACCTTCATACTCTGGCTAAATAAGGCTTTTTCTTTGTTTGTTTGTTTGTGTTTGTTCCAGAGATAGACCCCAGGAATGCATTACTGAGGAACATCTCCAGTTCTTTTCAATATTTTTTTTTTGCCAGAATCTCACTAAGTCTTTGAGGCTGTCCCTAAGCTTATGATTAACTTTCTTTAGTATCCTGATTCACCAGCATTACAGGTATGCAGCAACACACCCAGCTCATGTTCAGAAATTTTGAAGCAACTAGATTTTAGAAAAAGTAGACAATCTTCTACAGCATCATATTTGGAAGAAATAAAATGATAAGTATATGTATAACTGAACTTTTAGAGTTTGTAAGGAAAACAAATAAAATAAATAATTATAAGAATGTATAAATAAATTCCTATAAAATCTTATAATTTATAGGTTATTACAAATAATTGGTACTTTATAATAATTTAAGTTATAAAATAATTAAACATTACATTATATAATAAAATCATGCTTATAATTTCTAAGTAATTTTTTAAAATATTTTAACCCAAATATCCATAATTTTATCATTCCAATATAGAAACAATGAAAATTGTTAGTTAACTACATGTATTTTTTATTAATTTTTCAAATCTCACACTTCTTTCTACTTCTAATACTTCTCAATGAAGATCAACCACATTCCTAGAACTCATTAGCACATGTGGCAAATGGCTGTCACATCACAAGTGTATATCTGATATGCTGTGATTCTCTGAACTGCAGATAATTGAATGACTAAAACCCTCCTTTCTTATCAGAAGTGAGGAAATATGTGTTCCTTAACAATATTTCTCCTTTAAACCAAATGAGAAAGAAATGGTATTTTTAGACCCAGGAGTGTGCTATAAGGTGAGAGTTGCCTAAGGTAGGCCATTCTTCCAAACTGAAAACTGTTAAGGTCAGTAGCCTTTTCATATATTAGACAGAAAACAAAGGATGATGCAAATCCACGGAAAAGTGTCCTCATGTCTTCATATCTATCTACACCTTGAAACTGAAATTTAGTTGTGAACCAAAAGATCAATTTTTTGTTTGTTTTGCCATTGGGCCTTCATCCTAGTGATCCAGCTATGGTTGTCTGGTTTATATTTGTTACAGAGTATGATCTGAGTTAAAGTACTAATAAAATTTTCATGTCTACATGAATTTTGGCATTAATATAATTTTATAGGACTTTCAACATAAAAAAAAATAAATTAGTACTTTTTCCAAGCCTAAATCTATGCAGTTAACTTGAAATTAGCATGTTTTGAATTCTGGCTTCCTGTTTCTATTAAATGTATTTAAGCTATTAAGTATTAAAAAGCTGTTAAGTATCACAAACTACCAGCAAACTAATTCATGATTCAAATGAGCAGTTTATGAGCAAGGCAAATTTGGTCTGGGTTTATCTGGGCTATTCTGATTTCAGCAGATACTTTACAAGTGTAAGCTCAGCTATTTGACATGGTTACCCTGTTTCTGGAAGAGAGATGGCTGTCCACTGTGGTCTTTTCATTCTCATCCACATAGCCTCTTCTCCTTCATAAGCTTAATATTAGCTTCTTCTTCTCAAGATGATGAGGTTTACAAAGACAAAAACAGGAAGAATTCAAGACACTTTAGATGTAAGCACAATACCAGTACATTTGCATATTCTCTCTCTTCTACTTGGTGTAATATAGTAGCCATTTTTAAATTCACATATTGGCAAAGAGATACTGCCTCTTCATAAGGACAGTTATAAAAGAGTATTGCCAATTGCTGAGACACAAGGAAGGATATGGAACTGGAGATATTTTTGCATTTTATGTTTTTTTTTCTTTTCTTTCAGAGAACAATTTTTATTTTTATTCTAAATTAGTAAAACTTTACAATGCCACAGGTACTAAAAGGTTATTCAGGTTTTAAACTTAGAATCACAACAGCCTGCCGTAAGAATTCAGATTTTCCCCAGGACACAATAATCATGAAACTTTTCTAGGGCTCTTGATATAGTTCAATTGAATGCAAAAGACTGTGGGTTTAATTCCCAGCACCAAAAAATAATCATAAAAAATTTTCTAAGAATTAAGAAACTGAAGAATTACACCTATGCTATAGAAGCACAATATCCTTTACTATTTTTTTCCTATTCAAACTTTTAAGAACATTCAAGTTTGTGTGTGTGTGTATGTGTGTGTGTGTGTGTGTGTGTTTAATAGGGAATAATTTGGGTAAATCAATATGGACTATGTTTTGAAAATAAAGCTAAATGATTCATTTTTATTTTTCATCATGAGATAATAGTAAAAATGTGCATAACACACAATGTATCTTCAACATAGTTTATTCTCTTTTTTTGGTGTTCCCAGTCTACTTATGATTTTTAACCTAGAATAACCCTATATATTATTTTTATAAAAGAGTTTAATATAAAAGCAAGAGAACAAGATAGGTATACTGAAAAAATATTTCCTCCACAAGGAGTTTGACTAAACACCTTGAGATATAAAAAATATTCTTTGATTTTTTTTTTTCAACATGGCAAATCTATTCTCTATATACACCCAGATGAAAGGCTGAAGTGGACATCTCCACACAACACACAAGGAAACCACACAGAGCTAATGTGTTTTCAACTATGAACCAATGGTTCCTAGTTCTGGCTAAACTGTACTATCACCTGAAGGGCTCCTTAATTTCCAAAAATAAAAATAAATAAATATTGCATTAAAACAATGTAGTCCATATCCCTGGAGAGAAACCCAGGCATGTGTGTCTTTGAAAGATATGAAATAAATTACCATGTGTAGTAAATACAAAAAACTACTACTTTAAATTAACATCTTTTGATGAATGACTTGCAAAGACATATAAGATATGTGCTCATTCAACAAATGGGCCAAGGACCTGAACAGACACTTCTCAGAGGAGGACATACAATCAATCAATAAGTACATGAAAAAATGCTCAACATCGCTAGCAGTCAGAGAAATGCAAATCAAAACCACCCTAAGATACCATCTCACTCCAGTAAGAATGGCAGCCATTATGAAGTCAAATAACAACAAGTGTTGGCGAGGATGTGGGGAAAAGGGTACACTGGTTCATTGTTGGTGGGACTGCAAATTGGTGCAGCCAATTTGGAAAGCAGTATGGAGATTTCTTGGAAAGCTGGGAATGGAACCACCATTTGACCCAGCTATTCCCCTTCTCGGTCTATTCCCCAAAGACCTAATAAGAGCATGCTACACGGACACTGCTACATCGATGTTCATAGCAGCACAATTCACGATAGCAAGATTGTGGAACCAACCTAGATGCCCTTCAATAGATGAATGGATAAAAAAAATGTGGCATTTATACACAATGGAGTATTACTCTGCATTAAGAAACGACAAGATCATAGAATTCGGAGGGAAATGGATGGCATTAGAGCAGATTATGCTAAGTGAAGCTAGCCAATCCTTAAAAAAACAAATGCCAAATGACTTCTTTGATATAAGGGAAGTAACTAAGGACAGAGTAGGGAGGAAGAAGAGGAGAAGAAGATCAACATTAATAGAGATGAGAGGGGGGAGGGAAAGGGAGAGAGAGGGGAAATTGCATGGAAAGGGATGGTGATCCTCAGGGTTATACAAAATTACATACAAGAGGAAGTGAGGGGTAAGGAAAGAATAATACAAGTGGAAGAAGTGTTTTACATTAAAGGGGGTTGAGAGAGAAGAGGGGAGGGGAGGGGAGGGGGGATAGTAGAGAATAGGATAGAGAGCAGAATTCATCAGACACTAGAATGGCAATATGTAAATCAATGGAAATGTAATTGATGTAACTGATGTGATTCAGCAATCTGTATACGGGGTAAAAATGGGAGTTCATAACCCTTTTGAATCAAACTGTGAAATATATCAAAATAGATGTAATGTTTTGAACTACCAACAATAAAAAAAAAAAAAAGATATGTGCTCATGACTTTGGCTACCCAATTTCTCAGTATTTTTTTTGTTTGTGTATTTTTTTTTTTTAGCTATGAAACATGCTTGTGATAATCAACTAACAAATAAAAAATCTTATTTTTAAATCGAAGTTCTGGAGATTATTGTTGATAAATGCTTGGTGTTATTCCTTTATGTTTCAGGTGCATGAGCACATTATGGCAGAAGCCAATGGCAAACAGAATAAACATATGTCAACAATTCCGTTCAAGTACATACTCTACAATGAAGTAAACAATTCCAAATATGATTTATTTTTGCAAAGTCTCCACTAAATAAAACACCCTTGAAAATAAACCTTAAATATATGGACTAATATTGGACAATTATTCAAACCAGAGTGCCTGTATTATATTATTGGTATCCTTTGCACACACTGAACATTGATATTAATTTTGCCAATTCAACTCAAGTTAAAAATTACTGGGAATACACCAGGCACAGTTTTAAGTGCCTTGATTATGAACCACATCATTTTTTCAAATAATTTAACTGGAGAAAATTATTTTAAAAAATGTCTTAAGCCATGTGTTGTGCTGCATGCCAATAATCCTAGCAATAAATGTGCCTTATGCTTTTGGATTGCAAGTTCAATGACAGAATTCATAACATAGTATGATGTCATTTCAAAGAAAAAAAATTATATTCATAAAGTGAATATTTTACCAGTGAATATATATATATATATCTCCACTGGGGTGTGTGTGTGTGTGTGTGTGTGTGTGTGTGTATGTATGTGTGTGTGTATTTGGTGATACTTACTTCCATCCTGGTATTACTTCATAAATCATTCACTGGTAAAATATACCTTAATATAAAAAAAATATATAAGATATGCCAAAGTTTTTATGAGAAAGAAATTTATACAGTGTACATAATGGTTGGTGATTGTAATACCAGCTACTTGGAAAAAAAAATATTGCAAAATTAAAATCAGCTTAAGCATCATAGTGAGATGCTTACTCAAAATAAACTTTAGAAATGGCTGTGAATGTGTCTGAGTAGTATGACACACCTTTTTTAAATCATGAAGAATAATAAAATAATAATAACATTAAGAGACAGAAATATGGTTGTTTATTTTCAAAGTTAAATGATACCTTTATGTTTTTTTTTTGAGAGAGAGAGAAAGAGAGAGAGAGAGAATTTATTTAATATTTATTTTTCAGATTTCAGAGGACAAAACATCTTTATTTTATTTTTTTTATGTGGTGCTGAGGATCAAACCCAGCACCCCGCGGATGCCAGATGAGCGCGATATGGCTTGAGCCACATCCCCAGCCCCTAAATGATACCTTTATAACAAAACAGGAAAATACTTAAATGCAAATCATATTTATACTATGATACCACTAAAGGGTAAAAACTGAAGTAACAAATTGGGGAAAAAACTAATTGCCTCACATATGACAAAATGTATGCCTCACATATGAAAAAGGAGTAACGGAAGCTAGGGCAAGAGGATCCCAAGCTTTTGCAACACATCCAAGCCCATAAGCAAATTAGAGACCCTGTCTAAAATTTTAAAAATAAAATAAAAATATTAGGGGATGTTGCACAGTTGTTAAGAATCCCTGATTTTAAAACTGGGCACCAAAATAGTAAATAAAAATAAAAAGAATTTCAAACAGAGAGACTCCAAAATAGAGAAAGTGATAGCTATGATTGGTGGCAGATTTTTATACTCCAAGCAGCTCAGGATACTCAGGAAAGAGAATTGTTAGTCCAAACCCAGTCTCAGAAATTTAGTAAGGGCCTAAGCAATCAAGTGAGACCATGTATCAAAAGAAACTATTTTAAAAAATCTAGGATGTTGTTCAGGGGCTAACTGCCTCTAAATTCAAACCTTGGTGCCAATAAAAGGAAGGGAAGAGACTTCAACAGCCACCTTTTAAAAGGAAACATAGTGTTCAGTAAATATAAAATAGCTCAATAGCTTTAGAAATTTGAAAATGGCAATTAAAATCCTATCAGTGGCACAAAAATTAAATAGTATAAGTAAAAACATGGAGCAAGTAAATTCTCAGGAACTAAACAGAAAGTAAAAATTGTTATTTCTTTGAAGAAATGGCTATTGAAAATACATGTCTATTCCCCAGCAGAAGCATATGCTTATTAAAATTAATGCATATCTGAACCATGATAACATATAAGGATATGGCCGTATTGGTCCAAACAGCTGAAATCCAAGACATGGAGCAAAGGCAATGTACATTGAGAAAAATATAACAAGAATAGGGTTAGAAAGGCAAAGGGAATACAGTGAGAAAAATGATTTTCAAAACCCATTTTCATCATCATATATCCAGTTTGACAAATATGTGAATCATCACATAATTTTATGTAGATGTCACATACATGTGTTATTTTGCATTCATGCATGTATAAATATATGTAGAGTTTGAGAAAATAAAAATATACAAAAGGACATAAAAGACTTTATCATACACATCATTGTGTACATGATAAAACTCATCATTACCAAGATGTAAAATTTCCCCTAAATCTACAATATCACTTCATTAAAATATTAGCATATTTTACTTTTAATGAGAGAAGTGACCAGAGAAAAAATTCTAAAACTCATCTGGAATGTTATATGTTATATATGAAACCAGCAACCCCCAAATTCTGAATTTACAGAAGAACTTATTTTATAATAATAAAAAACAAAATCCATAGATGAATGTATATGTATGTAAAATTTTATGTATACTTAATAGGAATTGAAAGGTCAACATAAATCTAAACACCTCAAGAACAACATCACATGTGAATGGTTGACATGGCCAACCTGAAGAAAGATCGACTTGGGGGTAGAATTCACTGGCATAATTTGTGTACAATCTGCAAAACACAGGATTACAATAATAGCCCAATGATAAAAGGCATACATTAAGTGAGGGCAATGTTGGGAATATAAATAAGTCGTAGCTCCTGACTCACTTTCCATTAATGAATACATTAAATGGAAATATTATATTTCAAGTTCCTCTTAGGCAAAGTAAAAAAAAAAAAATGAGTAGAAAGATTTATATAAACTGTACAACTTGGAAAATGTCTACCCTTTGATGATCTTAAAAAGCTAGGGTAGGCTGGGATCTCAGATCTATGTTCTTCCAAGGGCATCCATGGGCTTAAGACCCTGGGATTGGGACATAGAAGTTAAATCACAAATAACTTGGTTTTTGCATTTATGGGTGTTCAGCACACAAAGAGCTCCAGTCTTCAGCTTGCCCCTCTAAAAATTCCATGACAGCCAATTTTTCCCAGCAGGAAAATTTTTCTTTATTGACTGATATAATATCTCAACATCTTCCATTCAATGGAAGAAACAAGTTACCTCACATATAAGAAAACACTCTAGAGAAAGAAAACTAGGAGGCTTAGGCAGAGGACCCCAAATAAAAAGCCATTCCATATGCTCAAGTTCTGGGAATAAAGCTTACTGATCATATGCAAATCTCCCTTAGATCACAAAATATTTGTTTACTATTGATTTGCAAGCATCTAAATGGGCTTCTAAAATCCCAAGCAGTAGTTCAGATAAGGGATTATAAAGCACATATATTTGTTAATTCCCAGAAAAGGTTTTCACACACTCTCTCTGTGGATACTTGACAAACTGGACTCCACAATCTTCACTGACATATTTGATAAACAAGTCAAATAGTGGACAATTGTATACTGAACACAGGTGTTAGAGTAGTCACTGTTGCACATGCCTGTAATCCCGGTAGCTTGGAAAGTTGAGGCAGGAGGGCCTTGAGTTCAATGCCCAGACTCAGAAAAAGTGAGGCACTAAGCAACTCAGTTAGATGCTGTCTCTAAATAAAATACAAAACAGGGCTGGGGATGTGCGTCTGAGTTAAATCCCAAGTGCCAACCCCCCAAGAAAGAGAATAATTTTGTCAATAATCTAATACCAAACAAAGAGTCAAGAAACTATGGATATGGAAAAAAAGAAAACCCTTGCACTCTGTTGGTGAAAATGTAAGTTTAAAAAAGTCACTTGTGAAAATAATGTAAACTCCTTGAACTATTTAAAACAGAAATAACATATAACATGGTTAAATTAATTCTGGATATAAATTCAAGGAGTTAAAATGAGTAAGTAAAAGAAATGACTGCATGCCCATTATCATGTAGCAGTATTGCCAATAGTCAAAGAAAAAAAAAAAGACTTAAGTGAAGGGTGTCTCAGGAGATTTATTTCAGGTGCAGGGCATTAAACCACTCTCCAGATAATCTCCACACAATATTTTAGAGTGCTTCTCCCTTTCCAGTGTACAGATACGGTCTCAATACCCTGCATAGTAACTATTGCCTGGCTTTCAGGGTGACTTGCAATTTCCAAATAGATTTTTTTATTATCTGGGTGGAAGCAGAACCTCAGTCTCCTGAGCACTGTGAAGAAAGCCTAGAAATGAATCTGAAAGAATGACAAGTTCCAGAAATTAAAACTCGATCAGATAGTGTAAGTCATAGCTTTTGAACTTATCATATGTTGGATTAAACAATTATCACCCAAGAGCACCTGATTGGAAACTGCTGCTCTCCTGGTCTGAATCCACTGAGCCTACTATCTAATAACAGTAGATGGCATCAACTCCAGGAATGAATGAGGCCAGAATGAGTCAAGATAGGCATGTTCTTGTGTGCATTTACTTCATTTTTTAAAGGTGATTATAATTGAGTACAGACAGCAGCTTTTTTAAAAGGCAAGTTTATCCAAAAGTTATGGAGTCTAGCCTGGCAATAGGATATTTACATTAAGCCTTTTATATAGGATAATATCAATGTATGAATTAAATGCATACATATTGTTAATTACTGAAAACTATATAATGGGCAATAATTTTTTTATTAAAGTCTCTTCATCTAATTTCTAAAAAGACAGTTAGAACTCTCAACTGGGAAGCACTCCCCTAATCTCCAACTACAAATAATATGTTAGGCACAGGTGTAGATTTAACTATTTTAGTATATAAAATTAAAAAAAGACATAGTTGAAATTTATTTTAATCACAAAACTGAATATATCTAGAGAATTCTTATTATGAGACAAATATAAAATTACTAATAAAGAATATGTATGTATTTAGAATTCCATCCTCACAACTCCCTCAATTTTAATGCTCTAGCACAATTTAATTCATAATGATCACATTCCATTTTGAGAATATGGCTTCCCTGTCCTTGGGGAGTCAAAGGACCTGGACCCCTGCATTCCATACAAGAGATATGAGAATACACTTTCTAATAAATGTTTTTCCACAAAACCAAACAGCAGTAGTGGCACTGCCCTCAGAAAGAGAAGTAAGACCAAAAGACAAGGTATAAAAGATAATGTTTTTTGTTTTTTGTTTTTTTTTTTTTTTTTTGTATTTGATGCTGGACACAGACTCATTCCCATTTCAGATGTCAGATAGCATAACAGAGAGTTCCAAGAGTTAGATGTCTCATTTTGGTATATCTTTTCACAGCCTTGACTCTAAAACTTAAATATATTAGAGACAAACATCTTATTTTGTAACTTAGCCTTTGACCTAATGCCTACCCCTTCTGTGATATTGTTTCCTCAGTTTGTATGAGGTATTGTGACAGTTTTTGCATCAATCTGATGTATACATGTCTGCATAAGCTAATAGCACCTCAATAATGGTCCAGACTTAACTTAGGGAAAAGGAAAGCAGTACCAATAAGGCAACTGCTGTTTTCCACAGAATTTTCTCCAACTATGTGACAGAATCTTGGTTTCCAATTATAAATGGTGAATGATTCACTCTAAAGCTTATTAGATTTTGATTGGGCTGCTTTATTAATTCAAGCTGGGCTTATCTGGGTTTTTCTGGTAGAAGTAGTTAGCTGATGGCTGGTGAACTTCAGAGGGTTAGCTATCATCCTCACAAGCAGCACCTTGATTCTCTGCTTTGATAATTCCTCCACTAAGGTAGGCTTGTTATTTTGGACACAACAGGATTTGAAAAGTAAAATCAAAAGAAATCAAGATCTTCTGAGTGTAGGTACTATACTATTCACTTTCATCTTTACTGGTTCCTATGAGCCACAATAAATAAAAAAATGCAAATAACAGTGGTGGGTGCCTGAACATAATACAAGTGTCTCAGGAGACTGTGGCAGGAGAATTCTTAAAAACATTCTTTAAACTGAGCCTCAGCAATGTTGAGAAACTAAGAAACTCAGTGAGACCCTGTCTATAATAAAATACAAAATAGGGCTGGGGATGTGGCTCAATAGCCAAGTGCCACTGACATCAATTCTCAGTACTCCACCTCCACTCCAATAAGAAAAAAAAATAAATATTAGATAAATTTAGGAATAGATTCTGCATTTCAAGAGGTGAAGATGAAAAACACAATACGTAGTTTATAAAGGCAGAAAATAAGGAAGAATTGCTGATATCAAGCACTCTATATCATTCAACCCTATTTTATACATGAAGCTTATATAATGATTTGAAGGAAAAAATGTGTTTGTATATCCACAGCTATTAAGCGGACCAGGTAGAATTCAGAATCAACTATGCATGACTCCAAATCCCAAAGATTTCCACTAAAACACATACTTCATGCAAATTTGCTTACTTTCTGAGGTTTTGGACAGAGACATACCAAAAAGAGCAGGATATGTAACCATATTGTGTACATTACCAGTGGGGATAATATACTCAAGAGTGTTCTTCTGAGCCTTCTAAAAAAAAACTTGGAATAATTTTGAGTAATGGCTGATGTCTCAATTAAAAAAAAATAGTAATCAACAATATATTCTTAATTTCTTACCATGTGAGAAATATAAAAATGCTACAATACATCCCATAGGCATGGCATTAAAATATTCTTTGGAAATTTTAGAAAAAGAATACATCATCTGTTTCCTAAAAGTGCTAAAAATGAAAATTTAAAAACCCATGAAAGAGTGTAGAAGAACACAGCACTTTTAAACAAGATACCACAGAATACACTAGAATTCCCTGATGAGATTATTATCTGTGCCTTTCTATGTGAGAACATAAAGCTACATGGAACTTGTGTCAATACAAAAGGATTTAAAATAGACATAATTGGGAAATGCATTCCATGATTATGATATATATGCATTGATAGAGCACTATTTTAAGTTTAATTGCAAGAATTATTTTAAATATCATAAGAGAAATCCATATATGAGTTAGAGTAAAAACTAAATATAAATGAATAGAAAACAAATAATAATTTAAATAAAAATCAATTCTAAAATAAACCTGAGGTACGCAAACCCCCCTCTGTCACAAGAGTAATCCCTGGAATACAGATAAAAATTCAGTTCCAGCTATTACCTAAAGAGGCCACATTTATCCTAAAGTTTTCTGATTATTAACACTTATGTTAATAAGTGAGAATGATTTTCAATAATGCAAGTTAACAATATTTCATCTTTATAAAATACAAAAACTAACAAAACATGGTGGCACATATCTAAAATCCCAGTGGCTCAAGAGGTAGAGGTAGAAAAATAATAAATTCAAAGTTATCATCAGCAACTTAGTGAGGCTCTAAGTAACTTTGAGGGGTTCTGTCTCTAAACTATAATATATAAATATGAAAAGGTATGGGGATATGGATTAGTGGTGAAGTGCCTCTGGTTCAATCCAAGGTAAAAAAAAAAAAAGTGGTTTTTTTTTTTCTAAAAATGTGCTTCAATTTTTTCACTAGTTGTTCTTGTTAATGTCTCATAAAATTAAGTAAAAATGTTCTGTCATTACATATTATATCATACTGACATTGACATATCCTATTACCTTAATCATTATAATTATTTGAATATTCAGGTACTATATATACAAATAAGATTGAACAACACAACAATGGAAGAAAACTAGAAGTCTATAAGTAAACTACGTACCTGTGGTCAATTTAATTTTGACAATTGTGTCAGAAAAATTAAATGGATAATAAGTAGTCTCTTCTTTAATGTACATTGATATAAATGCATGTTTCTGTTTCAAGTAATGTTATTGGATTTTACATGAGATTATGTACAATATTTAACATAAAGTGTGTTTTACACTAGAATATAAAAACTAAAACTATAAAAAATTAAGAAGAAAACAACTACATATTTATAAATCAGATTCAGCTGTGGAGTCTTCCTTATGCTTCCAAAGTAAAAATAAGAAATAAGAAATTGGACTTGAAAAAACTGCTGTACAAAAAATAACCTCACCATGAAAGTGAAGACATAATAATCAAGTTTTCCTTTTTGTTTTCAAAGACCTATCTTTACCAAGTTTTTAGCCTTGGCTAGAGGGCAGTCATTCCTTATTATTGAGAGGCTGATTGAGCCTAGAGCCCAAATAATTACTTTTTTAGGCTCTCATACTCCAGTGCCAAAATGCACCCTTCATAATTACCCAACAATAAGGGACTAAACCATTGAAAAAAATGTTATACATCCCAGAGACCCCACATTTTTTAAGCTGTTAAGTCAATGATAATTCCTAAAATCTAGATGACTTCATAGTACATAGTATATAGTACAGAGTACATAGAACTGCTACCACAGTTCTAATATGTCTTTGTTATACCTTTGAATGAACAACTATGTGTTTATTTTTGACATTATTCTTTTGTTCCTTTTGCCTATCCAAAGCAACTGTTTTATATTATGTAAATAAAAATTATAAATATTTGCAAAAATACCCTAAAATAAAACAATATGGTAAAGAAAAAAATGTAAATATGCAGAATATTGAAAATTCCATGCCTCTCTGATACAAAAGTAAAATTACATTGATGGTTTCTTGGTAAAATAAAGAATTACTAGATGAAGAAGCATTTATTTCTGAAATATACCAAAAGTAACTGGAAATGTATTGAGACTGTCATTCATATAGGAATATTTATTACTGAACTATTCATAAGAACCAATATGTAAAATCAATGCAAGGTAAATAGATAAATGGAAACCATGTAAATCCTCACAGTAGACTGTTACTCAGTAATATTATATTTGTGTTGCTAGAAATTGAACTCTGGGCCTCACACAGGCTAGGAAAGCACACTACCACTGAGTTATTATCCCAGCCATATTGAGCAAGTAGGATTCATAAGAGCACTAAATGTTACAATGAATGTGTACAAGGAAACCTTTAGCTAATTGAAAGTAAGCAGAGAAACTGTAATGTGATTTACAATTAATATTATATTTATTTTTTTGCACAAGTAAATTCATGAATCCAAAACACATAAGTCATTGTCTAGACTATGTGAAAAATAAAAAAGGAAAAACTTGTAGTGGGCAGTAATTACTTTTCATCTAAAATAGTTTCTGAAGCTAAATACCCGGGATGGTAAACATGTGAATATACTAAATGATAAAGAATTACACCCTGAAAATATTTATAAAGTTAATTTTAAGTTCACATGTGCTTTCTAGGAATGAAAAGATAAATAATTTATGGAATTCATAAAGCAGCCAAAATTAAAGCCTGTAAAATAGGGAAATAAAAATGTAACTTATTACTGTTAAAAAAAAAAAACACTGAGTTTTCATTATGAGATCCACTTACATTTATGTGAATATACTGTGACTTTTTTAATTTTCATTTTTACTTGATAATTTGTAATAAGTATATAAGAAAACTATGTCTATACATCAAACACTATTTTAAAGTTGTCAAGTTTTTAATATTCTTATGTGAATTAATATTCATTTTTGTGAGTGTGTGTGTGCATGCACCAATGGAGATCAAACCCAAGATCTTGCACAAGCATGGCAGGTGTTCAACTGTTTTGCCACAACCCATGTAAAAATGTATATTTTAATCTTGGTTGCCTCTCTCTCTCTTTCTTTCTCTCTCTCCCCCTTTCTTTCTGTCTCTCTCTGTCTCTGTCTTAGCCCCTCACTCTCTATCTTTCTCTCATTCTCTCTGTTTTGTATTTTTGCACACAGATGGCACCCTGGGGTCATTTACCACTGGACTACATCCCTAGTCCTTTTGATTTTTTGGCAGAGAGTTTTTCTAAGTGTATTAGGCTGGCCTCTAATTTATAATCCTCCTGCCTCAGCCCTCAGTCCTGGGGTTACAGGCATGACTTGCTATATCTGCCTATTTATCTCTTTTTGAAAAGATATCTAATGCCAATTTTCAACTGTATTATATATATATTTCTTATTGCAAAAGTGGAACATTTATTATGTTCTAATTAACATTCTGTTAATACTCTATTGTTGTTGTTGCTATTTTCTGAGTGAATAAATATTTCACATGATTAACTAGTATTTTCTAATACTTCACATATATACTTTCTTGTATTGCCTATTTATTTTATGTAGAATATAAACTTGATCTCCCTGCTGATTAGTGTGCTCAGTCTCACACAATCCTTAGTTCTCTGGGCTCCTCAGGCTCCTCATTCCTGCTTTTGCTCTAGTTCAGTGTCGGCAATCTCTCTTACCTATGCTCTTGCATATGCCATGGGTCTTACTCTAACATAGCAAGGAACTAGTCTGCATTAAAAAAACAAAAATCATCTATAACTCATAGCCATGTTTTCAGACAGAAGAAACTATGCATAGGGACAGTCAGATTTATGAAAAAGGAGTCACAAGGCATTTACTAAAAGACAAAATGAAACCTGAGAAATAAGATCCTGAGCATAAAGTTTCCTGACATGTTATTTACATATAAGTTATCTGAGTAATTCACAAAGATGCAAATTACACAATTTATCATACATTGGTAAAACTGGCAATTTTGGAGGCTGAGGTCAGAGGATTACAAATACAAAGCCAACTAAGCAAGGTCATTCTATTTCCAATTGTGCTCTCTTAAAATCTAATAACTTTAGGGGGCAGTGGAACACTACTGTAATCACAGAAATGTTGAAGCTTGAGTCAGGAGGATTGCAAGTTGGAGTCCAACTTCAACAACTTACTGAGGTCCTATGCAACATAGAGAGACCATGTCTTAAAATTGAAAATTCTCAGGCTGTGACTCATTGGTAAAGTGTCAATGGGGTCAGTCACCAAAACCTTTAAAATGACTAATATCTGAAATTTAGTGAAAATGAATTAATTATCTAATAGTTCTTTAAATTACAAAATTAGCACTTAGGTGAAGCAAATATGGCCTACAAGTTTTTTAGCCTCTACTGTAATTTCTATTTAAAGGAGATAACTAACAGTTGCAAATCAAAGAAACATGATATATATTGTAAATAACTGATGAACTGTAATCTCCTGAGACCAGGACATATACATTACTTTTAGTTCATTATCCAGTTTCATAAAGCCTAATTATAAAAGTATGGGCTTAATAACCAGTTTTATTAACAAATATCAATTTAGTAATAAAATAAAAAAAAACAAATGTGAAGTATGAATCTTGTTGTGGATGGACTTTTAATTTTTATTTATTTATGTATATGTGATGCTTAGAATTGAACCCAGTACTTCAAACTTGCTCAAGAAGCTCCAGGCATGACAGTGTACATCTATAATTTTAGTAAGTTGTGATGGTGAGGCCAACCAAATAAGTACAAGATTCCTTGTTATGATGGTGAACTTCTGTAATACCAGTAGTTCATAAGGAAAAAGCAGGTAATTCTCAAGGTTAAAGGCAACCTCAGAAATTTAACCAAAAACAAAAGTTTTTCAAGTAACTCAGTGGTTAAGTTTCTCTGGGTTTAATGCCTGATACTAATGAAAGTACAAAACTGGCAACTTAGGCAGAGATGATTTTGCTCAACTATAAAGCACTGCTAGACTTTATCCCCAGTACAAAGAAGAACAAAAAATAAGAAGAATAAAATAAAGAGCCACATATTTACTTAAGTCAATTCCACAGTAAAATTAAAAATTAATTAATTAATTAATCAGTGCATTTTGAGGACTGATTTTCATTGGTGAATAACCAATGTGGCACTAAGTACATGCTAGACTAGAAGATACACATCCTGAAACTTTTGGTTGCACTCTGAAAAAAAAAAGTGCAAATTAGTAAAATTAAACAAGGATTTTTGTACCAAGCCAAATGTATGTGTGTAGATGATGAAAAAAAAATGTCTGAAGACACTCTCTATTTTTTACATGTTTTTCTTTAGAAACCTCAAAATATGTGTCAAACAATATAAAGAAGAATACTAAGAATGCTTACCACATAGTGAGAGGTTTTTGTTTGTTTTTGTTTTTATTTTTCAGGTTAGGGTTTTTGAGGAACTAGGGACATATATTCTAAATATGCAGTTTTATGCATTGCTTTCAATATCCATTAAGAAAGTAGAAAATGTGTATTTCTATTGCCTTTTATACTTTTGTTTGTACCTTTACGTGTCTATTTTCTTGAGCTACTTTTCTGGACCAGCAATTATAAATAGTTGGAACTTTTTTTATTGTTCATTAGTTCTGCTGGGCTAAACTTTCATGAATATCTTCAGGCTGTCATGCTAAAGGTCTCTCAAAATATCATATTTTAATTAATGTACACTGAATAAACTATGAGCTGTTTCTAATGGACACATTGTGGTAACATATTAATTACTAAAACAACTCACAATCACCTATGAAGTAGTCACACTACTATTTTCTTTATAGGCTTATCAGATATGATGATAACCTGAATAAATACAATTAAATATTTATTTTTGAATGAAACTAAAATTTGTCATTGGCCTACTCATCATGAAATGACAAATTTGAGTACAAACAGTAAAAAGTGTGTCTGAAATAGCTACATTGGGGCCATATAAGATTGAAGAAATATGAGCTTATTCATTTTTAGTTACTACATAGCTACAAAAATATTAAATGTTGTAAAACACTGTCAATAACATAACATTAGCATGATATATATTTAATTTAATAAGTACAACAGAAAAATTATAGAGAAACATTACCCCCCAAAAAAATTGCTACCACAATAGTTGCATAATGAGTGGAAATATATTTCTGTAAGTGCAACATAGTTGTATTTGCTAGTTTAAAATGACATCAAATTAAAATGTGCAAGATCTAGCTGGGTAAGGTGGCTTAAGCCTAGAATCACAGTAGCTCTGGAGACTGAGGATGGAGAATTTCAACTTCAAAGCTATCCTCAGCAACAAGGCACTAAGCAAATCTGTGAGGCCCTGCCACTGAATCAAATAAAAAAAGGTCTGGGTATGAGGCTTAGTACTCCCGTAGCCCTGAGTTTAGTTTCTAGTTATTACCACCACCAATCAGAGACATTGATGGGAAACTTTGAAGAAACCAATATCAATGAGGTAGAAAAGTAGAGAATGGGACCATAAAATTGATCAAACTACATTCACTTAATGAAACAAATGATAGGAAACTAGCCAATAAATTGACCAAGTTTAAATTGAGTAGGTTAAAAAGCCGAAAATAAAATAGCCAATCTCTAAAATATAGAACCAGAATGATCAGAATATATATATATATATATATATATATATATATATATATATATATATAACCTCCTTTTGTGAAAATCAGGTTTTTTTTAGTTCCAAATAATAAAATGTATCCCTATTAGGTTCATAAGAAAATAATAGTTAAGGCATAAGTTATCAGAAGTAACTAAAAGCAAAGAGAACATGTGAGTATCTAACATGAAGAGAATGGTTTAGCAAAGAACACCAATAAGTTACCCTAGGAGATATAGGAAGACTCTGTCTCAAAACAAAGAATCTAAAAGGGGCTGGTGGTTAAGCACCTCTGGGTTCCATTCCTGATAACAAAAAAACCACAGTTAACATGAACCTGCCAAGTCCAGACAACAACAGTGAAAAACTGTCATCCTTTGTCAAATTCATCACCTTGTGAAGGACAGATACTAGTTTTCATGAAATCACATTCATAAATTTATCCACCACTATTTTTTTGTAGAATTGGACTCAAATTCTGCAGCAATAATGCAAGACAGAGTTTCTCTGTATCTTACGTGGTATTTTGGAGTCTAGGGTTGGATTTCAATTTGAAACCACTGAAAAGACAAATCTGAATCTTACAAACTTTCTACACATACTCAGGGGTAGCAAAAGGTAATTAGGTAATTAGATGTTTTCTTTTTCTGTTTTTTCTTTTTACTTTGATGCCCCCAAGATTAAACAAAGAGATATTTTACTACTGAGCCACATCCCCAGTCATTTTTATATTTTATTTTGAGACGAAGTCTCACCAGGTTGCATAAGGCCTCGCTAAGTTGCTAAGGCTGTCCTCAAATTTGCAACACTCCTGTCTCAGCCTCTGGAGCAGGAAGGATCACAGGTGTGCACCACTGTATCTGGCTGGCTGTAAGTTGGGATTTTTAACAACAACAAAAAAAAGGTGGACTTTAATCCACCTCTCTCTTGCCTCTTTAATAATAGTCCATCCCATTTGGCTCTGAATAAATAAACCTGGGCCTCAGATAGGTGAGCACATCATTTCAAAGTGATACACAGAAAGCTTTGGTGCTGAGGGAGCACAGATGTATCAGGCTCAAGGGGCAGGGAAGGTCCCTGACTGCAGGACATGCTTCCTCCTGGTCTTGCTCATGGAAAGCATTCAGGATCACACTCCCAGGCACCTGGACCATGACTCCAGTCTATGAGGATTTTCAGGTTTGCACAGCTCTGCACTGGGGTGGGTGGTCCTTATGCTCTGGGAGAGGTTTTGCTCCTTCACACCATGAGAGACTAAAAGGGCAGGAGTCACTGCTGACCTGGCCCCTCAGCACCAGCATCCACAGGCTGACTGTCCACCTGTCTCCAAGGAATGGAAACAGAGCTTGGGGAAAACAAGGTCCCAAGGAAGTAGCTGTTTAGATGAGGCCTTTTCCAGGAGATTTCTCAGCCCAGGGCCCCCAGCAGCTTCCCTGAGAGGCTGCACCCCACACCTCAGGCTGCCCTCTAGGAGGAGCTGACCCAGGGCCTGAAATTCTGTTCACCCTGCAAGGCTCAGGGCAGCTGTGGGCACTCTGTGGCAGCTCCAGGAGAGGATAGTGGCTGAGGACATGGGACTCTGGGAGGTGTCCAAAGGGAACCTCTGCCCAAGAAATCTGACATGGTGTCTACACCTAAGGAAGATAAAAGGAGAAGCACAAGATTTTTACAGCTGTGAACTCAAGTTCTCTATACAATTGCATCTACATCAAAGAACCTTCAGAGTACTTGACTTTGGCTAACTAGACCACCATGAGGGTGGAAAGGCAGGGTTCTGTATGGAGATCAAACATTATCTTGGGCTATTTTAAGCCTTTTAATAGCCAATCATCTTGATTTCTGTATCAGACCACAATCTCAAAACTTCTCAGAATATATCACTGACCTTACTAGACGTCTCCAAAATCTACCAAAGCTCAGAGTGCAGTAACAGACATATAGAAGAAATTTTCTTTAATTTTTTTTTGTACCCCACCAATCTGATGTTCCTACCAATGCAATTGGTTAATGCAGTGATACACAGTTTCTTTTATAAAAGTTCATGGAGGACAGGCACAGTGGCACAAAACTGTAATGCCAGCAGCTTGAGAGGCTAAGGCTAAGATAGGAGGATTGCTAAATTCAAAGCCAGATTCAGCAGCTTAGTGAGACCATCAGGAACTTAGTGACATCATGTCTGAAAATACAATATAAAAAGGGCTGGGAATGTGGCTCAGTGTTTAAGTTCCCCTGGGTTCAATCCCTGGTATATTAAAAAGGAAAAAAAAAGAATGAAAGAAAGAAAGAAAGAAAGAAAGAGAAGAAAGAAAAGAAAGAAAGAAAGAAAGAAAGAAAGAAAGAAAGAAAGAAAGAGAAAAGAAAAGAAAAGAAAGAATGGATGGATGGATGTAATCTCTTCCAAGCAGGGTCACACACATCATTCATGGTAACTTGAATCCATGTTCCTTAGTATGATAATTAATATCTGGGTTAAAATGAACTATTTTCTGTAGCTAGGGTTGTCGATGCCTTTAATCCCAACAGATTGGGAAGCTGAGGCAGGAGGATCACAACTTTCAGGCCAGGCACCATAGCCAGATCCCTTCTGAAAATCATGGACTATCAGAAAAGGGAGCAGTTATACTCTAGTGATGTAGCCCAGAATTCTATATCCCTGGGATCTATAAACAACATCCTTATTCCCTTTAAAGCAGTTATTTTGACCAAACACAAGGAAGTGTTAAGTGATCATTCTTTCCCCTCAAGGATAATATTCACAAATAGAAAACAAATGCTTTCAAAAGTGTTCTTCTTGCCAGGGACATTGGCACAGGGCTGTAATCCCAGATACGCGGGAGGCTGAAGCAGGAGGATCACAAGTTGGAGGTCAGCCTAAATTCCAAAACACGGGGAAGGGAGGAAGGGAGGGAGGAAGGGAGGGAGGAAGGGAGGAAGGGAGGGAGGAAGGGAGGGAGGAAGGGAGGGGGGAAGGGAGGGGGGAAGGGAGGAGGAAAGGGAGGAGGGAAGGGAAGGAGGAAGGGAGGGGGGAAGGGAGGGGGGAAGGGAGGGAGGAAGGGAAGGGGATGGGAGGGGGGATGGGAGATTGATTCTTTCCAATATTTCACTAAGCGATAATGACAATTAGCAGAAGGTGTCCATTTGAAATGAGTGGGAAGAAGAATGTCTGACCGAGATGTGAGGTGAAGGGAAGGTGGCATTTTAGAAGACAGGAGGCGACTGCAATTTGGAGGACCTCCACTGGGTGGAGCTCCACTGGGAGAAGGAAGGTGCATTTGTGGCACTGCTTCCTACACGTTAGGAAAAGTGAGTGCGGGCCACCAGTAGGGAGCAAAGGGGACACCTGGGACCTGAGCCACCCTTCCAAACCCAGGAAACCAGGAGACGGAGCCAAGGGCCACCCGACAGCGGGGACTCCGGGGCACTCGGCAACTCACCAGCGCGCCACCCCGAGGCAGGTGCTGACCGCCTACCTTCAGCGAACTCACCATTTTTGGCTTTTCTGGTGACCTGGCGTCCTCTGGAGGAACCTCTGGGCACCCAAGATCTGAGGGAACACGGGCAGCACAGAGTCATCTGGGTCCCAGGAGCAGAGAACACGGGGCCTGGAGCAGGAGTAGACCAGTCGGTGAGGAAGAAAAGCCACAAGGTTGCGGAAGCCCGCCCTTCCCCTGCCTCTGCGCACTGATTGGACAGTTCCCCCCCCAACAACCCGGATGTATGGCCTCCAAGCCCGCCTCTGGATCGTGACTGACAGCTAACATCATCCAATCACTGGCTGAAATTGGGTAGAGTGACAGATTCTTGGCCCCAACCCCTTTCAGGAGGAGCTTCCGGGCTGTGATGGGAACAAATCCAGGTGGGAAGCTTTGGCTTAGCCTCTGGGACAGAGGTGACACTTGGCGCTGAGCTAGGCTTCAGCCATAGAGTGCTTTCCGAGCATGGCGAGGACCTGGGTTTAACCTCAACACAAAAACAAAGCACAGCTTCTCCAGGAGGCTGAGGCTGGAGGAGCCTAAGGTCAGGTCAGCATCTGCAAACAGTGAGACCCTCTCTTAAAATATGAAAAGGTGGTGATGGAGCTCAGAGGTCAGGGTCAATCCCCTTTGGGTTTATTCCCCAGTACCTTAAAAAAGAAAGAGCGATATTTATATATATAATATATATTTTATATACATTTTGTATATATGAAATATATATTATATATTTTTTATAAAATATATAGTATATATTATATATTTTTATAAAATATATAGTATATACTATATATTTTATATATAAAATATGTATTTTATATAATATTCTATATATAAAATAGATATTTTGTATAATATATTTATATTTTTATATAAAATATATATTTTATATATAATATATATTATATATAACATATCTATAATATATATATATATATATATATATATATATATATATATATATATATTATATATATATTTTTTCCCCCCCAGCTGATGCGCAACCTCAAGCGACTTAGAAAGACACGGGTCTCCAAAATTTGAAACACTATTTAAAGATATCATATATATGACCCATATATAATATCTAAAAATGAAAACTATTTAGTAATTCTCCTCACCTCCTGGCCTCTGTTGCTTTGAGGAGGCTCCTGATCTATGAAAGGAAGCAACTGGGGTTTGCTCTGATACTCAAGGTTCCATCCCCAGCAGAAAGGGTGGGGGAGGAAGGAGGGCGATCCTCTAGGGCAGCAATGTGCCATGGAAATAAAATGGGTGCTTTGGGCTTAGTGTAGATGTTCTACTTCAACTGTTAGGAAGCCTTCTGCAGAGATGTGACTCTGGTGACCCCGCAGGTCTGGTCAGGTGTTCAGCCAAAACCAAACAGAAAACGTTATAATGCAAAGCAGGAAAGAAACGTTGACCAGTGCAGCTTCACCAGGAAGACAAGGAAACCCTGTCCTTACCCTGTCTTCAGATGCTGACAAGGACTTTGAGATTTTATAGAAAGGGTAATCATAGGCATGCATGGATAGAGGAACTTGTATCTAGGATTCAGTATTATCTGTAGGATTTAAGCTTCAGGCATCTGTGGTCTTATAACTTGTCTGTGAGCTCACACTCACTTGCCCCCTTGACACATGTCACTCTATTGCAAAGACTGACCTCACTTTGTCAGGAGGAAGTCCGCCTCCTGTGTATTCTTTCCATGTCAAGGTCTTCAAGAAAAGCCACAAGCCCTAGGAAGCAACATACCCCCAGTAGCTCACCCAGCACTCTCAGCATCCTGAGTTTGAACTGATAGTCCAATCAGAAAGAAACCAAAACCCTGCTCAGCTGGGCCCATTAACCCTGCATATAAACCATGAAATATTGCCACTTAGGGCCAATACTGCCTGTCATGTCTATCCCCGTCTTGGAAATTAAGTACAACTTTATTCTCAAATCTTAAGTTGGGCGTTGTGAAGTCTATCACATCCTGTTCACTGGCACAAGTTCATTCTACCTAACAATATTGCCCAAGGCAAGGGGGGGGCTATTGTGTAAAAAGTCATATTCCCACAGGTGTGGAAAAGTGGACACATAGCTGCCCAGGGCTGAGAATTGAATTCCAGGTGCCTTTATTGTCCCCCATGGTAGAGATTGAATTGAGGGCAGGGGGACTTTGCCACTGAGCATTCCTTTTATTGTGGTTCAAAGAAGGTGGGTGTGAGCATAACTGTAATGGGCCTGAGAGAATAACTCCAGATGGTGACTCCAACCTACTATCAATCCAATGAAGAAGTTGACAAATCAGAGGGTGAGGCCAAGCATGGTTGTTCATGTCTGTAATCCCAGAGGCTTAGGAGGCCGAGAGAGAAGGATTGCTAGTTTGAATCTAGCCATCAGCAAAAATGAGGTGCTAAGCAACTCAATGAGAGCCTGACTCTAAATCAAATACCAAACATGGCTGGGTATGAGAATATAGTATTTTGCCTTAAATGTACAATTGATACATAAGAAAGGCAGCCTGAGGGCAAGTAGAGCAAAATGGAGAGTCACGTGTACAGCCCCAGACTGTCCATGTGGCAGATCCCGAGTCCATGCACCTGAACCACCCTGGACCCACACAGGAGGTAGGGGAGGGGTCACCCTGACCAAGAGAGAAAGAAACAGTATTGATTTAGGTAAAGGCAAAAGTATCTAGGTCTAAGATGCACTCAATCCAAGAAGACTTTCCTGGCACAAAAGGACAAAGGGAGTTGGGGACAACTAAGGGTGTATTGCTTTATATACAAATATGTGTGTGTCGGGGGGTTGATACCAGGAATTTGACTGAGCGCTGCCTAACCACTGAGCCAAACTTCCAGCTCTCTTTTACTTTTACACAGGGTCTGGCTAAGTGGCTTAGGGCCTCCCTAAGCTGCAGAGGCTGGCTTCCAACTTGCAGTTTTCCTGCATTAACCTCCCAAACCAGTGGGATTTCAGGCATGTGCCACTCTGCCCTGCAGTGTACTTCTTTAAACAGCCCAGTGGGACACAGGGAAACGCAGATAAAGATCTGGAAGTTGGTGCACCCCATAGTACTTTGCCAAAGAGGAACTGGGGTGGGAAGCGGGGACCCTTGTGAACCAGAGGATAAAATGCTGACTGCAACTTGCCTGCTTGCCCAGATGTTCCATCCTGTAACACTGTCAGCAAAAGCTGTGCTTTTTCTGTACCTGTGTCTCTTAGTCTTTTAGGGGACACAGGCAAGAATGGTGGGAACAGACGGTTAAGAGAATAATCCTGTAAAATGGGCCCACCGTGCTGACCTGCACATGCATTCTTTTCCAAAAAGCAATTTACCTGCAACTCTGCCTGGAGTAAGTGCACAGGAGATGTCCCATTCCTCAGCAGACTACCTGTAATCTGCATGAGAAATGCAGGCAGGAAACCCCCTAAGAGGAACCCAAGTGACTATGCGGGGACAGACTTTGTGACTCTTTCCACAGACCAGATTTTGGAAGAAAGGATAACTCTTTGGATAAGAATCCAATTAGAATGGCTCAGCATGGGCCAAGGTGACATAGAGTTGCCATGACATGTTAGAGACTTGAAAGTATGATGTCACCCTGCTGTCAAAAGTCCAAAAGTACACCTGGGCAGGAGTCTCTGGAAATTTCCCAGGGACTCCAATAAAACTAGAGTGCAGAAGAGGCACAGGGTCCCTCTGCTTTCTGAGAGGACCTACTCTCGCCCTTGAGAATGTCCCCTTCCCCTTCAAAAAGTTCATGCCTGTTACAGGGTGACATGTCTGAAAACTTTCTGATGTGATTGCAAAATCAAGGGTTCAAGGGGGTCTTTTCACTGCCTCAGTTTCTCAGGAGGTCCCAGCTCTCTAATGAGTTCATTCTCTAAAAAAAAAAAAAAAAAATGGGAAACCTTCATTAACAAACAGCAAAACAAAACAAACAACAACAACAAAAATAGATTAGTAACCTGCTAGAGCAGCCTCCACAATTTAGCTTCACTCTATCTCAAAATAAAGCTTGCAATAGAGATGTAGTTCAGAGGCCCGGCATGGTGGCACACACTTCAAGTCACAGCAGCTTGTGAGGCTGAGGCAGGAGGACCATGAGTTCAAAGCCAGCCTCAGCCATTGTGAGGTCCTAAGCAATTTGGCAAGACCCTTTCTCTAAATAAAATACAAAATGTGGCTGGGGATGGGGCTCAGTGGTTGAGTGCCCCTGTGTTCAATCCCCAGTCCCCACCCCCCCTCAAAAAAGACATAAGAAAATAGAATGTTAAAGGGCAGATATAAATCTAAGGACATCAACAGTGACATTATATGGGAATTGACTGAGCAATCCTATTCAAAGGTAGAAGTCATCAGAAAAACTAAAAATAAAACAATGTCCAATTCTATGCACCTGAGACCCAGATCAGGAAATGTAATGAGCAAACTAGTCCCATCTTTGCCCCAGATCTCCCTCCTGGCTGCCTGAGTGAATGCAGGTTGGGGATCTGGCTTCCAAAAAGATTCTGATCAGGAAGGGGAGACACAAAGAGGTATGGGGAAGCCCTGCGAGAGACCAGGTTCCCCTTGGTCAGGATAGCCACAAAGGGCTTGCAGTTTGAGGTGGGCTCTTCTTCCAGCAGAAGGGCCAAGCCAAGAGCCTACTACTAATGATCTACTATTGAAACAAAAAAGGCATTAGTAGAAAACATACTATCTCTGGGACATAACCAACTTGGAAGATCCAGGTGGTTGTTGTTGTTGTTGTTGTTGTTATTGTTATTATTATTATTATTATTATTATTCTGCCAAACACTCATCAGAAGATTCTTCATCTTTTCTCGATTTTATTGGGAGGCCTTGCACTTGGCAATGGTAACATGGACATTTTCATTTGGCATGATGCTTCAGCCTCTCCACAAACCACGGAGCAGAGGGCTCAGTCACAATATTTATCACAGTGGCCTTTTAGAGCATTTTAACTCAGTTCTGATTTTTCCATCAGCATTTATCTGACTATGAAAGCTCTTGAAAGTAATTTAAGTCCAACATTAAGAGAATCCCTATGTCGTAAGTTTGAATCAGAGCCATAAAGACTGGATCATAGAAGCAAGGAATAATATTTAAAGTAGTCACTTAAAAGATCATGAGACCAGGAGCTGGCCTAGATCTGGTTAACTGGCATGCACCTGTTTCAGACCTGAACCTTAACTTCAGCAGAGTGTAGCTCTGAAACATCAGCTGATAATAACTAAGATGAGCTGTATTCATACAGGCTACAGGATAGTCATCATCCTTTCTCTTAATTCTCACATTTAAGGAGTCTGTTAGGTCTGTCAGTGATGTAGATATTCTGAAGGCAGAAGACAAACATCCTAATATCCTTTTGGGTGCTATCTCACTGAGTATTAGGGTATTACCAATAAAACCTCCAGGTGACAGGCATCCTCCTGTAATTGTTCTTGTCCATTCTAAGAGACCAGCCTAAATGCATCCACTATTTCTAGGAGACCAGCCTAAAATGCATGCACTATTTCTAGAACTCTTGTGTGGTACTGACTAGACATTTGCATAATACTCAAAAATACTCAGGAATAATACTTAGGAAAGGTGCCCATTTCTATTGTAGAATGATTAAGGCAACCCTACATTGGTGGATACCTTATGTAAATAACTGGCCTGTAGAGAAAAATTCTATTTCAACAATGTTTCTATTTGGACAATGGTCCAGATAAGAAGTCTTAATTTCTAAGGGCAGCATGATTGTCTGGTTTAGGTTTCTCGTTAGGTGTCTATTCCTTAAATAGAAACCCAGACAACCTGTTTGCCACAGAATCAACAAATAACTGACCACTACAGTCGGTAAGATTAATCTAGTTTCATGGGTGGACTTTCCAGTCCACACTACAATGCACATTAAAAATGGATCTGAGGGCTGGGGTGGTGGCTCGGTGGTGGAGCGCTCTCCTAGCACGTGCGAGGCCCTGGGTTTGATCCTCAGCACGACAAGAGAAAATAAACAAAATAAAGGGATTGTTTCCATCTACAAGTAAAAAAAAAACAAATTAAAAAAAATAGATCTGGGAATGGGTCCATAGAAGTCTTTTCATAATTTTTACTTACCTGACAAGCTCATGTAGCTGTGTGGTTGTAAACTCTGCAGTTAGAAGATTTACCTCTTATGTCAGGTTTTTGAGTCACTTCCATGATGACAGGCTTAAATTCTATCTTTTCAAGTCTGATTTAATTTACTGAATCATATTCAGCAGCTGTGAACATGATTCAGTAAATTCAGCAGCAGTCTCAGTTTTTATTTTTTATTTTTTTGATGGTGCTGGGGATTGAACCCAGGGCCTTGTGCATGTGAGCAAAGCACCCTAACAACTGAGCTATATCCCCTGAGATTCTCAATATTACAATTAAAAAAATAAATAAATATTTTGTAAGATCTAGTGTGTGCCTCTGGGGTCCTGTGTTCCCCCTTTTCTTTAATAAAATTGAGTAAAGACTTAGTATAAGCCATAGTATTATCAGTTTAAGTTATAGATAGTAGTACAAGTATTTAAATGATCAGATTTATCTTGTATTGATTATTGTAATTTCCCAATATATATGCTAGTTTATCCATCCTAACAATTTAAAAGGAATCCTCAATCTCTTTCTGAGAGAAGGTCTCAAAATATCTTTATGTCTCAGAATATTATCCTTTAAATAGGTGTCTCTCAATTGTCTTTTTAAAAAATGTCACTAAGCATTATATAAATCCTAACATATTTTTATGAATAATAGTCCAGTCAGAGAACTTCTATCATGTCCATGAATTTTCAAAAAGGTTTGCAACTTTTATTGCTCAAAACTAACATACAACTTTAATTTGGAGAACCTCAGTCCTAATAAAATTCTCAGATCTCAAAATGATTCAACAAAAAAAAATATGCAAGAATGGACAGTCTGAATCAATCAAATTTAGTCTGCAAGGAGAATTGTAGAAAAAATAGAATCTAAGTCAGCAGTTTAATGTATTTAGTGTTTAATCAAGGATGTGAATTTATTCACCCAAATTAATCCTTGCCTTAAACAATAAGAATAATTAGGCAATAAAGACCTTGCTTAAAGGAATTAAACTTAATATTTTAATAGCTCTTTATCATGTCAAAATATGAACAGAAATATTAGCTCAGTATCAGCATAGAGAGTAAAATCAGGGAAATAGCGTGAAATATCCTTGAATTAATCAGTTAAAACTTTTAGTCAAGTACATATAAGTCTTTTTTTTTTACATTTCTATATTATCTGTCTAATTAATATTATAAAAAATATTTCTATTTAGGAAAATATTTTATCAGAAAAATCTAGAATATAAAGATCTTGGTTTACCTAAAGATGATTTCTTTCTTCTTAGGACCTCCAATGTGTGTGCTTCTCCTCTGTTGTAATTCCTTTTAGAATTTTTTCTGGTTACACTTTGAAATAATTTCTGAAAATAATATCTGAAAAATAATTATCTTTGTACCTTGATAAAAAGAAATATCAATGAGGGTTGGGGTTGGAGTTCAGTGGTAGCCCGCTTGCCTGGCATGAATGAGGCACTGGGTTCGATTCTTGGCACCACATACAAATAAAAAAAAAAAAGTAAAGGCCCATCAACAACTTAAAAATATATATTAAAAAAAAGAAAAGAAATATCAATGAAAATATAGTTAATGTCCTTGAATATTTCTGTAGACAAGGGCATAACCTATAATTAACACAGTATAATTGATTAACTTTATGTAACCACGTGGTTCTTAAGATATTTTGGATCCATTTCAATTTGTTTTTAACTAAGAGTGCACGCCTGCATGTGACGTCACATGATGTAGCTGATGATCCTTGTGTATACATTCATTTCTTTCTTGTAATTATATAATCAGGAACAAGAAGAAGGATTTTGGGGGTCATCCCAGGAACATGGATGGCTTTGTTTCTATGATAAGCAAATGCATCCCTGAGTCACAGCCTTGTGATCTAGTAGGAGATTCAGAAAACACACACACACAAACACACACACACACACACACACACACACACACACATAGGCTGAACCCTTTAATTGAGGAGAAGCCATTCAAATGAGGCCAGGGGTCAGGTTTCAGGGGGCTGAGTCTAGCTTCCTGATGTCTGTTGTCAGCAGGTTGACTGATATCTAGGAAGGCCACACCCAAAGGTAGTTTCCATGGAAAATTCTATCCCAAATGGGGCAAAGGAGTAGGACTCTTGCAGGAACACACAGCTGCAGAGTTCTTAGGGTCCCTGTTAGCCTCAGATTGTGTCACTGAGCAGCAAGTGGAGACATACTCTAAGATCCCCCAGATTTCAGAGATGGGGGTATTTGCACAGAGCATATCAATAACCTTTGGTGAGTTAAAATAACACTGCAGAAACTCTGTTCTCATCCAGGACAGGGGCAGCCTTACTGTAGGATCATCCCCATGCTCATGACCGAAGGTTGCCAATTATCATTTTGAATTTCATCCTCAGGGAACACCATCAAACCAACAGCCATATTCAGCATTTCATGATTCTGTACTCATTTTTTTAATTGATCAACCACCATTTAATTATGAACTCACTAGAGTTCACTATAATCTAGACACTAGAAAGAAACTAATCAAATATGTAATGGGAAATAGTGTCTCCCTGTTCATCAGCTTTTTTTTTTTAAAGTATTTTCACATTAGAATTATTTGTATTGTTATAACTTAAAACATTAATTAGTAAAATAATGTTATATTGATGTATGCCTAGATTTTGGAATGCTTCAATCTAGAGACTGTTTTCACATTATTCCCAACCAACATTGGCAACTTAGTGAGGCCTGAAGCAACTAAGTGAGATCCTGTCACTAAATAAAATATAAAGAAGAGCTGGGCATGTGGATCAGTGGTTAAGTGCCCATAGTTTCAATCCTCCCTACCAAGAAAATAAAATAAAAAATGTTTAAAAGTGCTTCCTGATTGTACCTTCAGTATAATTCTAAGACACTTTCCTCTCTCAAGATCACCAAACTTCCCTCTTGTTTTTCACCCTGATAATTCGAGTAATTTCGGTATTTGCATTTCTCTGTGTTCCATGACACTAGAGTATATTTTGACACATTATATATACATACAGTGTAACTATTTCTGATTAGGATCCCAGTCTTTTAGTTGTACATGATGTGGAGTTACCCTGGTCTGTAGTTATATATGAACATAAAAATGTGTCCCATTCAGTTTACTCTCTTTCCTATACCATACCCCTCCCTTTCCATAATTTCCCTTTATCTAATCCAATACACTTTTATTTTTTCCCTCCTCAACCTCCCTGTGTGTGTGTGTGTGTGTGTGTGTGTGTATCACATTTTCTTTATCCATTCATCTGTTGAAGGGCAACTAGGCTGATTGCATAGTTGAGTTATTGTGAATTGAGTTGCTGTAAACATTTTTGTGGCTGAGTCACTGTAGTGTGCTGATTTTTAAGTCCTTTGGATATAAATCGAGAAGTGGCACAGCTGGGTCAAATGGTGGTTCCATTTCAAGTTTTCTAAGGAATCTCCATATTGCTTTCCAGAGTGGTTGCACCAATCTGCAGTCCCACCAACAATGGGTGAGTAAAACTTTTCCCCACCTACTGGCCAATATTTAATGATACTTGTATTCCTGAGAATGGCCCTCCTGACTGGAGTGAGAGGGAATAGTTTTAACTTGCATTTCTCTAATTGCTAGAGATATTGAACTTTTTTTTTCATATATTTGTTAACCATGGATGACTGTATGTTTAGTGTGTGACTGGTGCTGGGGCTGCAGCTTCATCATTCTGCAGGACAACTTTTGAATCTTCTAGAATCATTTTAGAAACACTTCTATCCTCATTCAAGTTCTCAGTCCATTTACTATAATGAATTGTTCACCATTGTGTGCATCATTCCATCTTCAAATACTCCCATAGGTTTATAAGAATCCAATCTCAGGCTACAACTTTGTGGTTTGTTCACTGTAGTTTTTCAGTAAGAATTGATTTCACTGTGCTGAACCACAGAGTTTTGTCATGTATTTGAAAGAGTGGGTCAGAGTTTTGGTTTTCTTTACAAATTGATGTGGGTTTTACGGAACTTGTCAATTTCTCTCCAAGTGTGGAGAATACACTGAATCCTTATGTCAATTTGTGGTGCACTGTTTTCTTTTACTTTTTTTTTAAAATTTATAAAAATTTATCTGATTTCTACAAAACAATTATAGAATTCACAAAGATTTAACAAAATTCAAGCCTAATTGAAGTTTATTACAATAATCTTTCCTAGACTTGTTAGGCTCAAATTCGGGACCCACAAAAGACCACCAGAGACCAAGATCCATGTAAGCAGCAAAGAAGTGTTTATTGGGAGCTAGCTCGGTCCTCCATGTGCACCCAGCAACTGGTGATGCTGAGAGGCCCCTAGCCCAGGGTTTGCAGCAGTTTTATACACTCTTTGGGAAAGGCAGGGATCCCCACATACATCATAGCATCTCTTGGCAAATCATCACACACCGCGGGAAAATCATAAAACAACTCTAAAACATGATTAACACATTCACTGGTGGGAACAAGTTGGGTAGGGGTGATTGATTAGTACAGAGGGGGATTCACTTGAACTGGTTGGTTTAGGCCATGAGGGTTGTACGTGCTGAACTACGTGGTTTCCCAACATGTTATCAAACACCATAAACTACTGGGGGGTCATCTGGCATCCCAGGTATTTTCCGTGTCTCATGCTGATTGGTGGCTGCTAGGGGGTTGCTATGGGTCCCCACCTAGACTGAGTCAGAGACACCTGGCACAGCGGATCTCTCCTGTTATTTGCAGACAAACAACTCAGTAGGGTGCATTCATGCCTAAGAGTGCTCTGTGGGTCTTTTCAAGGACAAGGGTCATGCCCCCTTCCTTTGACAGGCTTTGCTCTGAGGTACAGGCTGGTTTTTCAGACTCAATGGCATTTTTGTAACAAAGGTTGGAGGATCTCTGATCTCTGTGCCCTACAACAGATGAATGGATAAAGAAATTTTAGTATATATACAGAATAGAATACTACTCAGCCTAAATGAAGAACGAAATGATGGCATTTGCCAGCAAATACAAGGAAATGGAGAATAGTATGTTAAGAGAAATAAGCCAGTCCCAAGAAATCAGAGGCCAGATGTCTTCTTAGATATGCAGATCTAATTGACAATAAGGGTGAGGTTCTTGGGAAGAATAGAAGAACTTTGGATTAGACAGAGGGAAGTGAAAAAAGGGGAGGGGTTATGGAGGCAGATTGAAAGTAAAATAAATCAGACGTCATTACTCTCTGTACATATATGACTTTATGACCAGTGTAACTCTATATCATGTGCAACCAGAAGAATGAGGAGGTATAATCCACCTATGTAGAATGTGATGACCAAATCATTCTGCTGTCCTGTGCAACTAATTAGAATAAATAAAAAAAAAACTTTTCAAAAGTTCATTGTACATTTTTGTATAAAAACATTATCGAGTACTTGGGAAATAATTCCAAAGTATTTAAATGAAATCATGAAGATTCATAGAAGGTCATTTAGCAAGAAGAAAGCAGTTAAGATTATAATGGGAGTCTTGAATCAATCATCACTCAGAGCAAATTTAATGTAGAAAACAATAATAACAGAAAGAAAATAATTCAGAATCCAAGTAGGAAATAGGAATCACATCCTTAATGTGAACTTGGACTCTGGGAGTTCAGCTGTCCGTCAAAGCACTGCATCTCTCTGCCCAGCCACAGGGTGCATTTCTGAAGGGGCTGCAAACTCTTCCTATTTTCTGAGTTTCCTGCCCCAGGATTTCTGCTGAATGCTGTGACTAACATTTAACCACTTGTCCTCAAATCCCACTTCAGATCTATTTCTGAAGAAAACAATTCTCCTTCCACATGAAGAATGATATAAACATGGAAATGGCTTAAATATGTTTAATTACCCCCACACTCAAATCTCACTGCCTTGCTAACCCGCGTCCAATGAACAAGTCACTTTCTGGGTTTTTTTGAACTTCTTGACTCTTTTTCAAGCACATGTACCTCTTCACTGCTCCTCTTCATCCTCACATTTTAGGAAACTTCGTGGAGACTTGGGACACTCTCCCTTCACCTGTGGGCTGAGGCCAATGATTTGCTTTATTCATGAAGGGTGTCTCTGGGACCTGGACCAAGGAGGCCTCATCCATGACACAAAACAGCCCTGGGCCCAGGTTGAGGAGTGAGGTTCAGCAAGATATTGAAAAGTTTTCAGGACATGTCAAGGGGTGACATGGTGCACAGAGAAACAACCATATTCACTGAGATTGTCTCAGTATATTACTCTGTCCCTATTTTTTAATTTTTTTAGGTGTAGTTGGACAAAATACCTTTATTTAATTTTTATTTATTTTTATGTGGTGCTGAAGGACAGCAGGATGCAAGTTCTGAGCAGTCTTCAAAATGAATCTGCTGCCCTTAGGAGGGCCTTTATTTTTATATCATTTTTGCAGATATCTTTCCAGGTAGTTAATACATAGTCTCAAAGCCCAAAACTTATTTGATGTCCATTCTTTTCAAGAGTCACAATATTTTCTGACATATTGATTTATTGAGGACATGGTTTAGAATATTTTCCTGTAACCTTTGCCAATCATCATTAAACTTTTACATTTTCACCTTAATCGCTAGGTGCACACAGTTGTGGGGCAGGTCACTCAGAAAACACACCAAGTCCCTGTTCTGTCCAAATGGACAGAATTTCTCTGGCCAGCCAGGGACAGCTCCCTGCAGGACCCATAACTGTCTCTACAAGGAATAGCCCCAAGCCTGAGCAGGAGAGAAGCATTTCTTACATGATATGAAGTCTCAGGGTAAAATGGAGCGTGTTTGGTCATTGCCCATATAACTTGGCCCATAACACTATACTACACAACTCGACTACATGTCTCCTGTTCTATTATTAACTTTTAACTTTAAATCATACGTAAATTATTTCATTAACCTTTAACTTTAAAGCACACCTATAATTATTAGTAAGCTTTCTTTCTTTTAATCTAAAGTCCCAGTAAAACACACTTCAAATAGTGAAACACACTTAAAATAGTGAAAGCCTATTATTCCGAAGTGACTCTAAAACATATCTATATTAATTTTGCATTATTCTATTTTGAATTTCCCAAGTAATTTCTTTTTTTTTTTTCATATGACCTATTTAACTCTTTTCTTAAAGTTTCCTTGATCCCTAGTCAAAGCCCACCAAATCTCCTGTCATTTTAATCTTTTAACTAAAGGGCAGGTTCTGCACCTCAACCCATTTGCCATTGATATTAACTCTGTGTTTTCGACTTTCATCATGAATTCCTGTGTGAGGCAGAGGAGGGGGTGTTAATTGGGGGAATGCATTTTTATGAGCCTCTTGTCCTCGAGGGGAATACTATAATCTTCCTTTAATTTGCAAGCTACATAGGGTGGTCCTTGTTGGCACAGTGATTGTTTTTCTGTAACTACTCTAGTGTACAGGTTGTGGCTTTGGAAGGGAGGGGGGCATTAGTGTACATTGTTAACCCTGGGATAAACATTTCTTGTGGATTAGGCTTTTCTCGGGAACTTTGATTGGTAATTTTTTCCCTGTGAATTTCTTAAGGAATAACACTATTGTTTGCATCCTGAGAGATATTGAAACATACCTTGGGGCCTGGCTCAATTGTGTCCTTGGTCTCATTCTGGGAATTATCCTGCATTCTCAGGGAACAGGTACTTTTATTATTGATTGACCGATGCCCTGTTCTCCATATCAGGAGGATCATGAACCAAACACTTAACATCCCCCATGGTTTCGGTTTCCAGATGGTGTGGCCCTGCCACAGCATCCCCCACACTGTGACCCTGTCAGAGAGCAGATGACAGGAACCCCTTCACCAATGCCTGATTGTGAAAGAACCCCAGGAATATATATATATATATATATATATATATATATATATATATATATATATATATATATTTAATTAAAAAAAAAAAGAACTGGGAAGTCGCTTCAGCAGAACCCAATATGCCTGCTCTCTACTGAACAGGTGATTGAGAGCTGCCTAGGCCAGGAAGCCTTTCACCCCAGTCTTGAAGAGTGGCAGCTGCACTAACTGCACTTAAGCATTAAGAGCTTGGTAGGCCCAGGGACGCTCCTGAGCTGCTCAAAAGGTGGGAAGAAGAGCTGAAGGGGGAAGGACAGTATGAAGCAGCCCAGGACACAGTAATCAAAAATCTTGTAGCTCCCAGTACAGAGGGGAAATTCCTGGGACAAGCTATTTTAACAGCAGATTGGCTCAAGGGCAGGTTCCCCATAAGGGTGGAGGAAGGGCACTGAAGGAATTGACATTTCAATCCCTCAGGGAACAGTCTCCAACTTGCCAGGCTCATCAAAATTGGCCTCACCCCTTTTCCCTGTCTAGACTGACTGGTTTAATTCTGGCTTCACCCCAGGCCCTGCGTGCACAAAGGAGCAAGTGTCCAGCCCCCTAGAGATTCCAAATGTGGAACCTGGTGGAGCTGAATTCCCACCAATTCTATGAGGGGGGTGGGGGTGTCCCAAGACCCTTGGAAGGAATTAAAAAAAAGGGGGGGGTGTCCCTAAGCTGCCCTGGCTGCCTTGGGAGTCATCCTGCTTGGGCCCCATCCAGAAAAGCAGCTCCAGAAGCCCCAGCTTCACCAGGAGGTGGGGACGCGGGAGAACCTGTTTCCAGGCACCACTCCCCAGGCCCAGAGTTGGGAGGTTAATCAGATGAAGTGAGCCACCTGGGTCCAGGAGCGCGCCCAGCAGCCCGGTGGGCGGAGACACCAGCCCAGGCTGGATTGCGCCCAGATCTGGGGTCAAGGTCCTTCCCCGGTGCCAGCGCACAGCCATGGGATCCACGCAGAGGTGCGCTCGCAGGCCCAGGCGACCTGCCTAGGCCACCGCCAGGTACTAGGGACCCAGGGACTGAGCCACTCAGGCCTGGGGAGGGGAAGAGCTCGAGACCATGGGAAGGAAGAGGAGGTGCTCGGAAATGGCGAGTCACCAAAACCCAGCCCCAGGCGCATTCTCTGCGCTGCCCAGAGAGCTGTGCTGGGGTGGGGCGCAGGAGGTGGGGGGCAGAGGAGGAGGGAGGGCGCAGGCCCAGCAGGAGGCGGGGCCCGGGTTGAGCCACGGAAACTGCGCCTGCGACTAAGGCGGGGATGCTCCCGGGTCGTAGGGGGTGACACATCTCCCCACGCTGAGACCCTCGGGCCTCGGAACCCCTCCAAGACCCGCTCCCTGCCCCTTCATGGCCTGTGTCCCCCACACCAGGTCGGCACAGATGCGCTGTAGTGTCCCCCCACTAAGACCCGCTCTGCCCCCTCCCATTGGGAGCCGGGACCCCTCCCCAGGGCCAAGTCCCACAATCTCTATAAGGCATGTCCCCTGCCCCACCCTGACACGGCTGTGACACCCTCTACAAACACATTTTTTAAGACACGCAGGCCGATGCCCGTGTCTCCCCAATAAATTCGTAGTCTTCTGTGTCCCGTCCTGGTCCCCACCCCCAGCCATGGCCTGTCACACACTCTAAGACAAAATCCTGTCGCTCACCCAACATGGTCTTGACCCTGGCTGAGACTCCTGTCCGGTCCCCTCCCCAGATGGCTGTCTCGCCCCAATACCACCTGGTCACGACTAGGGGCTCGGCTTGAGTCGCCCCCGCACACCCCGCGCCCCCTCCCTGATGCTGTTGGGGAGTCCCCAGGAACAGTCTTAGCCACTGCTGTCCCGCTCCAGGGCCTCTCTCCCCTCCCCCCAGCACTGATGGTGCCTCCAACACTAGGGCCGCCACTGGACCCCTGCGCCGCCCCTTCCCCTCCTAAGTCACTCCCCACTTCGCTCCTGGGACCAAGTGTCCACCCTGAGGCAGCTCCGCGGTGCCCAAAACTAAGGCCCGCCCCCAGCATGTCCAGTCCCCCCATCCTAGGGCACACCCCTTCCGCCACCCCACCTTAGGGCCTAGTCTCTCCCTAGACAGGCCCTGGTGGGCTCCTGGGCACGTCCCCTCCCAGCCTCAGCTATGTGTTGCCTGCTCACACTGAGGCACGCCCCTTGCTCCACCCCCAGCACATCCCCCTCTAGGACACGCCCCTTGCTCCGCCCCCTGCAGTCAATTGGGCACTTTAGAACACGCCCTTGCACCCCCTTCCACCCTGTGTCCCCCTAGGAAGGCCCCATCCAGCTCCTGGGCGCGTCCCCCTCGGAGCCTCAGCTCCGTGGTGCCCAACACTCTGGCCCGTCCCTGGCCCACCCCCAGCACGCCCACACCCCCACTCTAGGACACGCCCACCCTGCTCCCGGTCCCCAAGTCCCCCATCCCGCCCCAGCGCAGCTGTGCACTGCCTTATGACCCTCCCCCACCGCCCCCTAAAAAGGGCAGGGTGCGGACCCTTGACTTTCCCTCATCCCCGCCCCCACCCTAGCGCTAAGACATGCCAGTCCTGCTCTGGGTCTTCCAGTCTGCCCACTGCACCCTCACGCGGCCTGATCCTCCAGCAGTGGGACCGGCCTCCAGTCCCCCCAGCTCCAGGGTGCACAAGATCTATGGCAGCCCTCGCCCCTTTCCTCCGGCTACCCTCCCCCCACATTGTGACGTCACAGTGACTCTGCTCACCTGCTCTCCTGGGTTGCCCCACCCCCAGCGCGTCCTGGATAACTGAGTCCCTCTGGGTCCTGGGGCGGGTGGAGCCCAGGACCCATCAGTGAAGCTCCTAGTAGTCGCTGGGGCGGTGGGGCTCCTGGCCTCCTGTTCAGAGGCTCAGGGACTCTCTTCTCTGCAGGCTGCACTGCGTCTCTGGGGTTGCTTTGAATCCCCCATCTGTGGTTTAAAATCCTAGTGTCCCTGTGAGTCTGGTCCTGCTAGTGCCCTGCCTAGATTATAAATTATACGTAATGACAGGCATCTATATATACTGGAAAAGTATAGTCTATATAGGGTTAGGAACTTTCAACATCCTCTGAGATTTTTGGAATGTGTACCTAGAGGATAAAGAGGGGACCTCTGCTGTTTGCATGGGGTTAAAGTGGAGGGAACTTTCTTATAAGGAGGGCTCAGTGTCTGATTGCTTGCTGAGAATCTCCAGTTTGGTTGCAGGGGGCAAATGGGCCTCTCTCAGCTTTGGTCTTGATTAGCCATTAGCAGTAGGGACTCCACCCTGGTTTTCTTGGGCTGCTGGATTCCCTGCAAAACCAGAGGCTTCCCACAACTGGATAATTTTCTTGGGGCTCAGTTGGCATCATAGGAGTTCGGTTCAATCCCTCACCAGACCCCTGACCCCTGACAAAGTGTAAACTTTGCATGTCAAATCCTGTACATTTGTTTCTTCTGCAGGGACTCCACCCTGCTTCTCCTCCTTGTATGTTGGCTTCTGCAGACCTGTGAGCAGAAATCACCGAACACCTCAAAGCCAAACATCCTGCTGATCTTGGCAGATGCTCTGGGCATCGGGGATGTTGGTTGCTATGGGAACCTTACACTGAGGTAGAGTGCGGTTTGGGTGGTGGGGTGCTGCCTTGTGTGCAGTTTCGTGGAATAATTCACTTAAAATCGACCAGTGCAAATGAAATTTCTTAGTGCTGCAGAACTCAGCACCAAAAATGATTATTTTCCAACAGTAAAAATAGGGTCTTAGCCCTCTCAAACGACTTGAGGCCCTGCTGAGTATGTAAGGGTTTTTCTGGGGCTGCTGTAATAAATAACCAAAAACACAGAGACTTAAATGTAATCCAGGCACCACCACCCCTCCCCCAGCCCTGGAGGGCAGAGGGTAAGACCAGAGTCCCAGGCTGAGCTCCATCCATGGGCTCCAGGGAGGCTCCTCCTGCCTCTCCAGCTCCTGGGGCTCCAGGTGGCCCCTGACAGAAAAATATTGTGGCCCCTCAAAAGCTTAAGATTGAATCACAATATGACCCAGCAATGCCACCGCTGGGTTCAGACCCAAAGGATTTGAAAGCAGTGAGTCCAAAAGATACTCGCATATCCTGTGTTCACAGAAACCCTGATCCCCAGTATGACTGGAGACTAGGGCAAAACGCATGTCTTAGTGGGCTGTGGGGGAGCCAGAGCCAAAATGTTGGCCAGGAGAAGGTCTGAATGGGGGTCTTTGGAGGCCAGAGGATCTTAGAGAGTGTGTGGAGTATTTTCTTATTTTGGCTAAACTGGGTAGAGGGTTACACACAGGCTTGTAAAATTGTACTCAGTTCTGAGTCCTTTATTCTCAGGGTTAGCAAATCACTAGAATTTTACCCCAAATCCATCAGCCTGAATCTTAGGTATCCATTTATGAATGAGCCATTCCTCCACCCACCCATCTGTCCATGTTTTCATCCAGGCATCATCCATTAATCTATCTGCCCATCCACCTATGGTGGATGGATAGATGGATGGGTGGGTGGATAGATGGATGGATAGATGGGTGGATGGTGGGTGGGTGGGTGGATGGATAGATGGGTAGATGGATAGATGATTGCCTGGATGGATGGATGGATAGATAGATGGGTGGATGGATAGATGGATGGATGGATGGATGGATGGTTGCCTGGATGGATGGATGGAAAGATGGGTGGATGGTGGGTGGGTGGGTGGATGGATAGATGGGTGGATGGGTGGATAGGTGGGTGGGTGGATGGATAGATGGATAGATGGGTGGATGGGTGGATAGGTGGGTGAGTGGATGGATGGATAGATCGGTGGATGAGTGGATGGATGAGTGTGTGGGTGGGTGGGTGGATGGATGGATGGATAGATGGGTGCCTGGATGGATGAATGGATGGATGGGTGGCTTGGTGGGTGGATGGATGGATGAGTGGGTGGATGGGTGGGCAGATGGGTGGGTGGATGGGCAAATGGGTGAATGGATGAATGGATGTATGTATGGATGGATGGTTGAATGGTGGATGAATGGGTGGGTGGGTGAGTGGATGGATGGATGGAAGGACTGACAAGGTTCTTTAGCCTTGGTCCTACTGGTACAGTGGCCCAGATCACTCTCTGTGATGGGCCCATCCTGTGCATTGTAGGATGTTGACCAACATTTCTGGTCTCCACCAGCTGCTCACCAATACCACCACATCCCAAAGTGGGACACCTCCAGTGTCTCTGCACTTTTCCAGTTGTCCTCAGGGGAGCAAAACTTTTCTTATGGGAGGTCACTGAGTGGTCAGCTTTAGGCGCATGAAGAACAAGGTCTGAGCTTTTATAGCTTAGCTCCCACCAGATGCAGCCTCCTCCAAGGGAGAAGGGAAGAGAGTAGAACCTGTCATCTGACAGTCCGTGGGGAATTCCTTGAGCTCTAGGGGCTGGGTCACTGCCTTTGGGATTCGTATCCACAGTAAGATTCTCAATCTATTTTTGCACGTCTGACTGCAAAAGCTCTTAGGTGAAGTGTTTCATCTTCTCTTTGAATTTTGCACCTGAGAAACCTGGTAGGAAACTCAGGGTGCACCCTTCGTGGATGCTGATGGGATATTTAAAGCATACAAGACCCCTGGGTTGCATACCCCCCCCCAAAAAAAAAGAAAAAGCCAAAAACTTTGCCTTTGTGTGTGACATCAGTCATCTCTTCCTTCAAATGTAATTTTGTTGGGGTCCATCTTCCTCTAAGAAGCCCTGCGATGTAACCACAGAGTTATTGTGACAAGGGGTCCCCCATAACCCACCGTAAGAGGAGAATGTCACCACGCAGATGTGCATTTCGTACCCAAATCCACCTAAGGTCCTGGCTGAGCCCAGACTGCCTGGGCTCAGAACCCATGTCATTCCCCGGCTGGACAAAAGCGTCTCTGGCAGCCCGTGTTTATACTCACTGTTCAACATCTGTCATTCATCACCCCCAGAAAGTGAAACGGGCAAGGTGTCTGTGTGCCAGCCCCCCAGGCCAAAGCCAAAATTCAAAATCTGGGGTGCCCTTTGTTGCTTTGGCAACAGCTGAGGTGGGGGGAGGGCTGTAGGAGGAACCGCCCAGGGTGAGCCTCATCTGTACTTTGCAAACTCAGAGAAGTGGGAGCACTAAGGCAGGTGCCACGCAGCCCAGGGAAGTTCCATGCTGGCCTCTTCTGAAGCCCAGAGCATTCCCAAACCTTTCCCAAGTGACATTCATCTGATTTTCTCAGGACCTACAATATCGAAGAAGGAGGGCGTGAGACTCACCCAGCACCTGGCAGCACACCCCCCGCCCCCGGCCCCTCCGCTCTGCTCCCGGGACAGAGTCACTCCGATCAGGTGGGTGTCGCAGGGACTGTGGACAGCAGCTCCCTGCTGCAGCCTGGACCCCATCACTGCTCTAGCTGGGTAGCCATCCCGCAGAGAATGGGAAATTGAAAGCTAATGTTCCCTCCTGTCACCTTCCTGCAGTGTGTGCTCCAAACAGGGCCTCGTATGCCTTCACCCCTCAGGACCCTCAGCCCCCGTGGGTGTTAAAACCCACGCACAATGCCGGGCACGGTGGCGCACGCCTTTCATCCCAGCGGTTGGGAGGCTGAGGCAGGAGGATTGCGAGTTCAAAGCCAGCCTCAGCCAAAAGGAGGCCCTAAGCAACTCAGTGAGACCCTGTCTCTAAGTAAAATGCAAAATAGGGCTACAGAGGCGGCTCAGGAGTTAGGTACCCCTGGGTTAATCAAATGGGAGTCACAGATAACCACACACCCTTCCTGAGGTCTAGATCGTCCCTAGCTGACCTGGGACACGCAGCACCTGGGAAATCATACTGATATTCAGAGAAAAAAATTGCTCAGGGTAAAAACACCCAACACAAATGTCTGTGCACGTCTGGTAGAGGAGAAATGTTTTTTTCCTTCTGATATTTTCCACGTACCAGCTCTTATCAAAATGCCAGGTAGGTGCCCTTGGTAGGCTGTGCGGAGGAAGCTTTCTGGGACGGGATGACCACCATCATTGGTGGATGAGAAGCAGAAATACGGTGATTGACAGGTCAGATGCAATGCTCCATAGATGATGATGGTGATACCATCAATGAAGGAAGATGGATTAATGGTGCTCAATTGATAGCAATCCTGTCAATAGATAATAGAGGAACAGGTGATAGCTAATGATGGGTGATAGAGGAATATAGAGGTGACAGATGCATAATGCACATACAGGTGACAGATAAATGATGTGTGTATAGAAAGGGGATAGATGCAACATAATGATACCTGGATGATACGTAATGATAGATAGATAGATAGATAGATAGATAGATAGATAGATAGATAGAAAGATAGATAGATAGATATACTGGGTTGGTTCTCATGATAGGCAAGGTGTGTCCAACTTATGCAGCTGACATTGGGGCAGATCATGCTCAGTGGTGGGGTCATTCTGTGCACAATAGCACATTTAACAACCTCTCTGATCTGCACCCACTCCATACCCAGAGCACCACCTCCCACCGGGTCCTCTACTGGAACTCGGGCTCAGGCGGGCTTCCTGCCAACGAAACCGCTTTTGCAAAAATCCCAAAGGAGCAAGACTATGCCACTGGCCTCGTAGGTATGCAGTCTCGTTCACCTGATTCCTCTCCCATCCTATTGTCAAGGGACCAATTTCCTCTGGAGGAAAAACAAAAAACAACAACATAAAAACTTTCATCCTTCTCCACCTCCCGAGTTGGTATCTGGCTCCGCTCGGGCCCTCTTGGATGGTTTCCTGTTCAGAAATTCTCCTCATTGCAGAGGTTTGGGGTTCTTTGATATATACTTTGAGTTCTTTCCTTCTATGAACCTGTCTATCTTCTTCAGCCCCAAGGAATCAGAAAGCTCTTCAGAGCCTGGCTCCGCTGCCTGTAATTCCAGTAGCTTGGTAGGCTGAGGCAGGAGGACCACAAGTTAGAGGCCCACCTCGGCAGTTAAGCGAGGCCCCAAGTAAATCAGCGAGACCCTGTCTCTAAATAAAACACAAAAAGGGCCGGGGATGGGACTCGGGGGTCGAGTGGCCCTGAGTTCAATCCCTGGTACCAAAAACCAAAAGCAAGTCTTGGCTGAGGTCACTCATGGCCTCCGCTGATTCAGGATTTCCTCTTTGGAGGTTTTCTTTCCCCTGACCGCATCCAAATGCCCCCGGGGTTCTTTTACCCAGGCAACAGCTTGCGCCCTTGGTGTGGCTGACCACCCACCCCAGCTTGCAGGAAAGTGGCACCAGGGCGTGAGCTGCGCATTCCGCAGGTACCACTGCCACCACCCGCTGAACCACGGTTTCCACTATTTCTACTGGCTGCCCTTCACCCTGATCAACGACTGCGACCCTGACAGGCCCCCAGAACTGGGGGTCATCATGGCTGCCCGGTTCAGCCACTACACCCACATCCTGGCTCTGGGCGTCCTGATGCTCACGGCCACCAAGCTCAGAAGCCTCCTCTCTGATCCCTGTACCGAAGTCGGGGGCACGGCCAGCCTCGTCTTCACCACGTGGTTCTCCAGCTGTGGGTTCCTGCGATGCTGGAAAACTGTGTGCTTATGCTGAACCACCAGGTCACTAGCAGCCCATGGATGTGGGGAGCACCACCAGACGGTTGCTGCAGGAAGACACGGCCTACATCCAAAGGTGGGGACCCTCACTATGGGGGGGCAGGTTCTGAGCCCTGAGCCAACCTGGGGTCCCATAGCAGCAGGTACATTGAAAAGGTCCAAACTCACACTTCATTCACAAAGGAAAGGAAGCTATCCTTCTTCATGGCTACACAGTATTCCACAGTGTATATGCTGAAGGATTTCTTTATGGAGTCACTTTGCCCATGTCTGTCATCCTAGCAGCTGGGGAGGCTGAGGCAGGAGGATTGGCAAGTTGGAGGCTAGCCTCAGCAACTTAGAGAGGCCGTAAGAGACTCAGTGACACTCTGTCTGTAAATAAAATATCAAAAGGACTGGGGAAGGGACTCACTGGTGAAGCACCCCTGGGTTCCATCTCTGGTGCTAAAAAAAAAAAAAAAAAAAGAAAAAGTAAAGGTCCAACCTCTTCCTGTTAATTGGTTTCCACACTCAGATTTCTGCGTTGAGTTACCCAGGTTACACTGGGAAGTATCCAAGTAGTGGTCGTGCATCAGGGACTCCTTCCAAGGCCCAGGGAATGCCTGAAACCCCAGAGAGTTCCCAACCATTCATATATAAGTAATAAATAAATATTCATACATATACTACAATATATAGCTATTTCCCTATGCGTACATACCTATGAAGATATTTAATTTATAAATTAGGGAAAGTCAGAAATTAGCAGCACCTAATAATAAAATAATAATTATTGCAATGTTCTGTAATACAGGGTGGGTCGATGGGGTGTCCCGTCCCTCCCTCTCAAAATATCTTCCTGTACTATACTGACCATGGATGTTGTTTTACTCAGACAAAATTGCCACTGTGATCAAAGGTTCCAAGAAGAACATTTGGAGGAGGAAGAGTTTATTGGGGGCTCATGGTTATCAAGGTTCAGTCCATGGTTGGCCGACTCCATGGCTCTGGCCCAAGGGGAGCAGAACAAAATGGTGGAAGGGACTGGAGGAGGAGAGCAGCTCAGGACAGGGCACCAGGAAGCAGAGAGATCTCTGCTCATGAGGGACAGGATAAAGACCCCAAAGGCACAGCCCAGGGATCCCCTCCTCCAGCCATACCCCACCTGCTACAGTCACCACCCAGTGAGTTCATCCAAGTGGATTAAACCACTTCTAGGTCACACTAATCATTTTACCTGTGAACTTTCTTGCATGGTCTCACCCATGAGTTTTGGGGGACCCCTCACAGTGAAATCCCAGTAGGTGAACCCAGGTCACGGACCTAGCACATTCAAGGTCCACTGTGGACGCCATCATCTCCCGTCCATAATTCAAGTGGTTTTCTTCTTTCACAAACAAGGACAGGCCCTTTCTCCTCTTTGTGTCCTTGCTGCACGTCCACACTCCTCTGGTGACCTCGAAAGCCTTCCTCAGGAGAAGCCGCCACAGTTTATACAGAGACAATGTGGAGGAGATGGAGTAGTTTGTAGGTAAGTCAAGATAAAGAACAGGGGAGAGTACACCCCACTCGTGTCCCTTGTTTGTTCATTTCTTCCCAGTGATCGTCTAATTTTGCACAAAACCAATCATTTTGTTAGCAATCAGTTTTGTGAGGAGCTGTCATGCAGCGTCACCCTTAGCGGTTACAGGAAGCAGAGAGAAAACGTTAGCTTTCAGCATCGTGGAGGAAAAGGGCTCTGCTTTCGGGGCTTGGGGACACGCTAGAGAGAAGCAAGAACTTGCAGACTCTGCCATCTGCGAGGGTTTCCTGGAGACATGGAAGCCCTCGCAGGTCAGGTGACACGTCCTTGCACGAATATCTTGACATCTGAGCTAGGTGAGAGGCAGATGTCCCCAAGGAGTACAGCAGCTCACATCCCTCGTCAATTGGCCTCTGTGCCTTCAAGGGTAGGAAGGACCGCTGGTCTCCGCGGTGCAGGGAGCTGGGTTTGCAGGTGTCCCCTGCTCTGCAGATCATGGACATCGTATATTTTACTGCTATTGGTTGTGGTTCCTTCCATGTGGGTTGGAATCTGTCATTGATTTTCCCTGCCCCGGGCCACCCTCTCACACTTTTATTAGGGCACTTGACCCCACGGGCACCACACATCGAAACCACGCCTGCTGGCAACATCCTGGATATTTTTTGCAAGTTTCTCCTGGTTTTCGAGGTGACACGGTGCTAAGCAGACCTGGGCATCACAGTCTCAGCACCATGATCACACGTGTCCCTGTGGGCTCTGGGCAGGGGGCTCTTTCTGTGAAGGTCCAGTACAAGGTGTCTTGTGCATAGAATTGAAAGCGCATGTCCCCAGCTGAGAACCATGTGGGTGCACTCTCTGACACCTTCCACCTTCTCCACAGGTAAAGCCCTCCATGCCCTTGACTAGAATGGTCTGAAGAACTCCACGCTCACCTACTACGCCTCTGATCATGGAGGGTCACTGGAGGCCACAGATGAATACCAGCAGCTGGGTAGGTGCAACAGGATCTACAGAGGTGAGGGGGTAGCCACATGGAGAGACGGAGACAGGGAGCCAGAGGAGTCCACATCGGAGGTCTCAGAGCAAGGAGACTAGGGAGGAGTAGGGGGGATGATGATAAAGAGAAGGAGGAGGAAGAGACAGAGGTGGAAGAGGAGACGGAGGAGGAGGAGGAGACTGAAGAGGAGGAAAGGGGATGAAAAACAAAGACAAGGAGGAGGAAGAGGAGGAGGAGAGATGATGTTGATGAGGAGGAGGAAGAGGAGAGATGAGGAGGAAGAGAGGGAGGAGAAGGAGGAGGAGATGGAGGAGGAGAAGGAGGGGGAAAAGAGGGGGAGGAGGAGGAAGAGGATGAGAAAAAGGAGGAGGAGGAAGAGGAAGAGAATGTGGAAGAGGAGGAGGTAGGGGGAAGGAGAAGTGGGGGGAGGAGGAAGAAGAGGAGGAAGAATAAAAGGAGGAGGAGATGGAGGAGAGGTAAGGAGGAGGAGGAAGAAGACGAGAGATGAGGAGGAGGAGGAGGAGAGGGAGGAGAAAAAGATAAAGGAGATGGAGGAGCAGGAAAAGGAGGCTGAGGAGAAGGAGGAGAAGGAGGGGGGAAGAAGGAGGAATAGATAGAGAAGTAGGGGGAAGAGAAGGAGGAGGAGGAGGAGGAGGAGGAAAAAATGGACGAGGACAAGGAGGAGGAGATGGAGAAGAGATGATGATGATGATGCGGAGGAGGAGGAAAGTTGGCGGAGGAAAAGAGGGAGGAGGAGAAGGAAGATGAGGTGACAGCGGAGGCAGAGAAGAAGGAAGAGGTGAAAAAAAGATGGAGGAGAGATGATGATGATGAAAAGGAGGAGTAGGAGAGATGAGGAAGAGGGGAAGGAGAATGAGGAGGAGATGGAGGAGAAGATAGAGGAGGAGGAGAAGAGGGGGAGGAGGAGGAGGATAAGAATGAGAGAGATAAGAAAGACGAGGAGAAGGAGGAGGAGGAGGAGATGGAGAACAAGGACGAGAGAGAGAAAGAGCAGGAAGAGAAGGAGAAGAAGGAGGAGGAGGAGGAAAAGGAGGAGGAGGAGGAGATAGAGGAGAAGATGGAGGAAGAGGAGGAGAAGGAGGAGGAGTAAGAGATGGAGAAGGAGGGGAGGAAAGAGATGAGCATGAGAAGAAGAAGGAGCAGGAGGAGGAGATGATGTAGGAGGAGAAGGAGGAGGAAGAGATGAAGGAGGAGGAGGAGAAAGAGATGAAGGAGGAAAAGGAGGAGGAGATTGAAGAGCAGGAGGAGTAGAGGGAGAAGGAGCAGAAGGAGGAAGAAGAGGAGAAGATGGAGGAAGAGAAAAAGGAGAGAGATGAATAGGAGGAGGAGAAAAGGAGCAGCAGGAAAAGAAGGAGATGGAGGAAGAGAAGGAGGAGGAGATGGAAAAGACATGATGATGTTGATTAGAAAGAGAAGGAGGAGAGATGAGGAGGAGGAGAAGGAGGAGAGGGAGGAAAAGGAGGAGGTGATGGAGGAGGAAGAGGAACAGAAGGGGAGGATGAGGAGGAGGAGAAGAAAAAAAGAGGAGGAGAAGGAAAAGGATAGATAATGATGATGACAAAAAGGAGGAGAGATGAGAAGGAGGAAGAGGAGAGGGAGGAGAAGGAGGAGATGTAGAAGGAGGAGGAAAAGGAGTTGGAAAAGAAGGAGGAGATGGAGGAAGAGGAGCAAGAGTGGAATGAGGAGGAGAAGAAGGAGGAGGAGGAGAACGAGGGGAAGCAGTTGGAGGAGAGGGAGGAGAAAGAGGAGGAGACGGAGAAGGATGAAGAGGAGATAGAGAAGGAAAACGAAAAGGAGGGGGAGAATGAGAAAAAGGAGGAAGAGGAAAAAAGAGAAGGAGCAGGAGAAAAAGGAGCAGGAGGAGGAGGAGGATAAAGAGGAGGAGATGAGGAGGAGATGGAGGAGGAGGAGGAGAGAGATTAGGAAAAGAAGGAGGAGAAGGATCCAGAGGAAGAGGAGGAGGAGGAGGAGGAGGAGGAGGAGGAGGAGGAGGAGATGGAGAATAGATGATAATGTTGAAGAGGAGGAAGGGGAGGAGTATAAAGAGAAAGAGGAGGAAGAGATGGAGGAAAATGTGGTGGAGGAGAAGGAGGAGGAGAGTGAGAAGGAGTGGAGAGGGAGGAAGAGGAGAAGGAGGGGGAGGAGGAGGAGGATGAGAAGGAGGAGGAGGAGGGATGATGATGAGGAGGAGATGAGGAGGAGGAAGAAGAAAATTAGGAGAAGTAACAGGAGATGGAGAAGGAAGAGGAGGAGGAAGAGGAGACAGAGGAGGAGGTGGAGAGGGAGGAGAAGGAGGAGAAGATAGAGGCTGAGGAAGAGTAGATGGAGGGGAAAGAGGAGAAGTAGTGGGAGGAGAAGGAGAAGGAAGAGGAGGAGGAGGAGGAGATGGAGTAGAGATGATGATGTTGATTATGATGAGGAGGAGAAGAGAAGAGAAGGAGGAATAAGAAGAGATAGGGAGGAGAAGGAGGAGGAGATGGACAAAGAGGAGATGGAGGAGGAGGAGAAAATGGAGGAAGAGGAGGAGGAAGATAAGGAGGAGGAGAAGAGAGATGAGGAGAAGAATGACCATGGCGAGGAGGAGGAGGAGGAGGAGAAAAAGATACAGAAGGAGGACAAGGAGGCAGAAGGAGAAGTTGGGAGAAGAGGAGGACAAGGAGAAAGAGCAGGAGGAGGAAAAGGAAAAGAACAAAGAGGAGAATATAGAGGAGAAGGAGTAGAAAGAGGACACGGATTGTGAGGAGAAAGAGAAGAAGGAGCAGAGGAAGAGGACATGGAGGAGGAGGAGGAGGAGGAGGAGGAGGAGGAGGAGATGGAAGAGAGATGATGATGTTGATGATGATAAGGAGGAGAAGGAGGAGAGGGAGGAGGAGTAGGAAGAGATTAAGGAGAAGGAGGAGGAGGAGAAAGAGGAGGAGAAAGAGGAGGCGAAAGAAGGAAAAAAGGAGGAGAAATGATGATGAGGAGGACGAAAAGGAGAGATGAGGGGGTGAAAAAGAGAGGGAGAAGGAGGAGATTGAGGATAAGGACAAGGAGGTGGAGGTGGAGGAGAAGGAGTGTGAAAGAGAGGAGGAAGAGAAGGAAGGGGAGGAGGAGGAGGAGAAGGAGGGGGAGGAGGAGGAAAAGGAGGGAAGGAGAAGGAGTAGAAGGAGAGATGATGATGAGGAGGAGGAGGAGGAGAGATGAGGTGGAGGAGAGATGAGAAGGAGGATATAAAGGAGAAGGAGGAGGAGATGGAGGAGGAGGATGAGGAGGTCACGAGGAGGAGGAGATGGAGGAGGAATAGAAGAAGGAGACAGAAGAGGAGGAGGAGATGGAAGAGGAGTAGGAGATGGAAGAGGAGTAGGAGATGGAAGAGGAGGAGGAAATGGAAGATGTGGAGAGGAGATGAAGAAGGAGGAGGAAGAGGAGAGAGATGAGCAGAAGAAGGACAAGGAGATGGAGGAGAAGGAGGAGGAGATGGACGAGAAGGAGGAGGAGATTTAGGAAAGATGATAATGTTGATGATGAGGAGGAGAAAGAGTAAGGAGGAGAAGGAGAGAGAGAAGAAGGAGGAAGAGATGGAGAAGGAGATGATGGAGGAGGAGCAGGAGAAAAAGGGAAAGGAGGAGAAGGAAAAAAGATGAGGAGGAGTAGGAGGAGAAGGAGGGGGAGGGGAGGAGTAGGAGTAGGAGGGGTAATGATGATGATAAGGAGGAGGAGAGATGAGGGGGAGGAAGAGAGATGAGGAGGAGGAGGAGAGAAGAGGAGGAGGATAGGAAGGAGAAGGAGGAGGATATGGAGGAGGAGGAGAAGGAGGAGATGAGGAGGAGGAGGAGGAGGGGGAGAAATGAGGAGGAGGAGGAGGAGATGGAGGAAGAGAAGGAGAAGCAGACGAGGAGGAGGAGGAGATGGAAAAGGAGGAGGAGATGGAAGAGGAGGAGAGGAGATGAAGGAGGAGAAGAAAGAGGAGAGAGATGAGCAGGAGGAGGACAAGGAGTAGGAGGAGAAGGAGGAGGAGATGGAGGAAAAGGAGGAGGAGATTTAGGAAAGATGATGATGTTGATGATGAGAAGGAGAATGAGTAATGAGGAGGAGGAGAGAGAGAAGAAGGAGGAAGAGATGGAGGAGGTGATGGAGGAGGAGGAGGAGAAAAAGGGGGAGGAGGAGAAGAAGAAAATATGATGATGAGGAGAATGAGAAATGAGGAGAAAGAAGAGGAGAGGAAGAGAAGAGGAGGAGATCGATGAGAAGTAGGAGGACATGGAGGAAGAGTAGGCGATGAAGAAGGAGGAGAAAAAGTGTGAGGGGGAGGAGGAGAAGTAGGAGGAGGAGAAGGAGCAGGAGGAGGAGGTGGATGAAGAGAGGGAGGAAAGGAGGAGGAGATGAAGGAGGAGCAAAGGGAGGTGGAGGACGAGGAGGAGAAGTGGGAGGAAGAAGAGGAGGAAGAGGGGGAGGAGAAGAAGAAGAGGAAGAAGAAGGAGGAGATGGAGAAGGAGATGGAGGAGATGGAGGAGGAGGAGGAGAAGGAGAAGATGGAGGAGAGGATGATGTTGATTATCAGGAGGAGGAGGAGAGATGAGGATGAGGAGAAGGAGGAGAAGAAGGAGGAGATGGAGGAGGAGGAGATAGTAGAGGAGGAGGGGGAGTATATGGAGGAGGATGAGGAGGAGATGGAGGAGGAGAAGGACAAGAAGATGGAGGAGGAGGAGAACCAAGAAGAAAAGAGACATAAGGAGGAGGAGGAGGAGAAGGAGGAGGAGGAGGAGATGCAGGAGGAGGAGGAGGAGAACCAAGAGGAAAAGAGACATTAGGAGGAGGAGGAGGAGGAGGAGGAGGAGGAGAAGAAGGAGGAGGAGGAGATGAGGAGGAGAAGGAGGAAGAGGAGGAGAAGGAGGAGGAGGAGCAGAAAGAAGAGGAATAAAAGGAGGAGGCAGAAAAGGAGATTGAGGAGAGATAATGTTTTTGAGGAGGAGGAGGAGGAAAGGGTGAAGGAGGAGGAGGAGATGGAGAAGGAGGTGGAGATGGAGAAGGAGGTGGAGGTGGAGAAGGAGGAGAAAGCAGGAGATGGAGGAGGAGGAGGAGGAGGAGATGAAGGAGGAGGAGGAGGAAGAGGAGAAGGAGAAGAAGCAGGAGGAGGAAGAGGAGGAGGAGATTGAGGAGAAGGAGGAAGAGGATGAGGAGGAGAGAGATAGGCAAGAGGAAGCAAAGGAGGAGCAGGAAGAGGAGGAGGAGGAGGAGGAGGATAAGGAAGATGGAAATGAGGAGATAAAGGATAAGGAAGAGGTGAGATGAGCAGGAAGAGAAGAAGGAGGAAAAAGAGAAGGAAGAGATGTAGGATGAAAAGGAGGAGGAGATGGAGGAGATATGATGACGACGAGGAGAAGGAGGGATGAGTCAGAGGAGGAGGAGGAGAGGGAGGTGCAGGAGGAGGAGATGGAAGAAGAGGAGGAAGAGGAGGAAAAGGAAAAGTAGTAGGAGGAGAGATGATGGTGAGGAGGAGGAGGACTAGAGATAAGGAGGAGGAAGAGGAGAGGGAACAGAAGGAAGACATGGAGGAAAAGAAGGAGGAGATGGAAAATAGGATGAGATCGAGAAGGAGGAGAAGGATGGGGAGGAGTAGGAGGAGGAGTGGGAGGAGAAGGAAGAGGAGATGGAGAAGGAGGAAGAGGAGATGGAACAGGAAGCGGAGATAGAACAGGAAGAGGAGATGGAACAGGAAGAGGAGTTGGAACAGGAAGAGGAGATGGAGGAAGAGGAGGAGAAAGATGAGAAGGAGAAGAAGGAGCATGAGTAGGAAAAGGAGAAGGAGAAGGAGCATTAGATGGAGAAGAAGGAGGAAGAGATGAAGGAGGAAGAGAAGAGCAAGGAGGAGGAAAAGATGGAGGAGGAGAAGATGGAGGTGGAGAAGGAGAAGTAGAAGGAGAAGGAGGAGGAGAAGGAGGAGAAGATGAAGGAGGAAGAGGAGAAAAGAAGGAGCAGGAGGAGGAAGAGGAGGAGGAGGAGAAGGAGGAAGAAGAGGAGAGGGAGGAGGAAAAGGAGAGAGATGAGAGGAGGAGGAGATAAAGGAGCAGGAGGAGGAGGAGATAGGGGAAGAAGGAAGAGGAAGAGGTGGAGCAGGAGAAGGAAAGAGATGATGATGTTGAGGGAAAAAAAGGAGAGATAAGGAGGAGGAGAAGGAGATAAAAGAGGAGGATGAGGAGAGGGAGAAGGAGGAGAAGGAGAGATAATGTTGATGAGATGGAGTAGTAGGAGAGATGAGGAGGAGGAAAAGAAGAGGGAGGATAAAAAGGAGGAGACAAAGGAGGAACAGAGAAAGATGGAGGAAAAAAGGACAAGGAGGACGAGGAGAAGAAGCGGGAGGAATAGGAGGAGGAGAAGGAGAAGGAGGGGGAGGGGAAGGAGGAGGAGAAGGAAGGGGAGGAGGAGGAGGAGGGGAGAAAAAGGAGAGGAAGGAGAAGGAGGAGAATAGGGAGGAGAAGAGGAGACAGAGGAGGAGGAAGAAAAGATGGAGGAGGAGGAGAGATGAGGAGGAGGAAAAAGAGAGGGAGAGAAAGGAGGAGATGGAGGAGGAGAGATGATGATATTGATGAGGAGGAAGAGAAGGAGACATGAGGAGGAGAGGAAGGAGTAAAAGGAGGAGATGGAGGAGGAGGAAATGCAGGAAGAGGAGGAGAAGGAGGGAGAGAAAAAGTAGGAGGAATAAGAGAAAAAGGTGAAGTAGGAGAAATGATGAGGAGAAGGAGGAGAGATGAGGAGGAGGAAAAAGAGAAGGAGATGAAGGATAAGGAGGAGATGGAAGAGGAGGACGAGAAGGAGATTGAGGAGGAGGAAAAGATGGAATAGGAGGAGGAGATAGGAGAGAAGGAGAGTAGATGAAGGAGAAGGAGGAAGAGGAGATATATGAGCCTGAGAGTAGAGAAAAGAGCAGGAGGAAGAGGAGGAGGACATGCAGGAGGAGAAGGAAGAGGATGAAGAGGAGGAAGAGGAGTAGGAGGAGGATTAGGAGATGGAGGAGAAGGAGGAGATGGAGAAGGAGGAGGAGGAGAAGGGGAGATGATGATGATGATTATGAGGAGGAGGACATATGAAGGGAAGGAGGGGAGAAGAAACAGGAGAAGATATAGGGGAAAGATAATAATGGGGAGAAGGAGGAGCAGAAGGAGAGAGAGGAGGAGGAGGAGGATTTGGAGATGGAGGAGGATGAGGAGATGGAGGAGGAGGAGGAGGAAGAGGAGGAGGAGGGGGAAGAGAGATGATGTTGAAGAGGAGGAGGAGAGGGGAGGAGAAGGAGAAGGAGATGGAGGAGGCGGAAATGCAGGAAGAAAAGAAGAAAGAGGGAGAGGAGGTGGAGGAGGAGGAGGAGAATGAGAGATGATGAGGAGGAGG